>NC_085025.1:6926243-7143743 GCF_963692335.1 Osmerus eperlanus
GCTGTGACTCCATGTAGCTCGCTTTTTCTGTATTATGACCTCCCTTTTTCCTTTTAATGTATCTCTCTCTATCTCTCTCTTTCTCTCACATTCCACATAATCCCCCATCTTTCTCTCTTCATTATCCATCTGTTAGTTTGTGCTGTATGTGTATCTGTCTCTTTCCCTCCCTCTCTGTCTCTCTCTGTTTCTCATCAGGAAGTTCAAACCAGGACTAAGCTGTTCCATCTAATGATTTGCTATTGTCCTAACTTTATGATTCTTCTTCTTCTTGTCCTTTCTACTGTGTCTTTCTGTTTTCTATGTCTGTAGTTTAGACAGTTATGTAAGATATTTTAAGGGGGGGATGTGCAGGAAATATATTGAGCCTGCATCCCTTTCTTCTGAAATCCTACCAGCTTTCTCAGAAAGGATTTACAAAACCTAGTGTCAAGAGACACGGCAAATACCAAGAGCTGGATCCTTCCTGTTGGTTTCACGGTTGTCATGGCGAGCACAGTTAGGTACTGATATGTTATATTCATGCTGAAGGGTCAACGAGCTGGCTCAGATTGAGCCACGGGCTCCAACAGTAGCTTGACCCAGACATATGGGCTGCAGCCTGCCTGTGGCACTTGGGGCGATGGGCTGAGAGAAGTAAGCTTTTTTCCATTGACGGTTCTGTAAAAATGAAGAATGAAGAATGCATTATTTATGTGTGTTCTATATATGCATTGTGAGGTCAGTGATTTATATGTACCCATAAACCATTTGTCTGTGTGTGCTTTGGTTCAGACAAATGGAACCGAAAAGCATTTTTGCATATCATACTGCTAGTTCAGAGGAAATGTTTACATGATATCAGTTTACTGTAATCATTTTAGCTGTTCACTGGCCTTGCAGCTCTGGCCCAAGGGGTTGTGGGAGCTGTAGTAGTCGTCCACCCTGGGCTCTGCATTAGGACACTCTTGTGTGATGCAGCGAGACGTCTCCTATTGAGGTGGAGAGCAATCAAATGAGGCTAATGCCTTTTCCCTCCCGCGTCTAAAGGCACTCACGACCCCCCCCCCCCCCCCCCCTCCCATTAATATTTCAGCCCTGGCAGGTCTCAGTCCGCCTGTGTCTGTACGCACATGAGACAGCTCTCACATCAGATCACGGTGCTTCACCCTGACACATTACCCCCCACAGCACCACCCCTGTGTCCATAAAACACTCCTCCCCCATCCCTCCTCCACCCCTCTCCTGGGGCCCATGCCAGGAACCAACCAGGAGGCGAACAACAGTGCAACAACAATGCACCACACCTTCCACACGCAGCCCTGGTACGGGCATCATGCCAGCACGCCATCTCTCAGTGCCCGACTGGCTGCCGTAATCCACCGTGACACACTGAGGGCCCTGGCCTGAATGTCTGTTGTCACAGCAGGCAGGGAGGGGAGGGGAGGTGGGAAGGGTGTTTGTGTCTCTGGGTGCAGGCTCACCTGAGGGTCTGAGGGGAGAGAGCGTGGGGGGAAGGGGGAGGGCACGTACAGGCGCTGCTCCATGTTGCCCTGAAGGGCTTCGGGGAGGTTGGGATGGGGGGTGGGGTCAGTAGCCAGGGATACACAGTGACAGGGTCACGACGCAATCTCAAGTCTGACCCGAGTCACCGTGGCAACGTGCAGGCCTCAGATGCCAAATAGGCGGCGTGCCAGGAAATAATGTAGGTTACCTGTCACATGCTGTAACCAGGAGGGGGAGGATGTCAGGACTGGTGTGAATAGCAATGACATGTGGAGACAAAGATGGTCTGTGGGCTTGCTGGAGTCATGGATGACTTCCTCTATGGCACCTGACCAAGTGGGGTTGACTTACAGTAGTTAAGGCCAGCCTCAGAGCAGGGAGAACGGCTTCATGAACATGAGGGAGGTCAACTCTCTGGAAGCAGACGCTCTGCCATGTCTGCTTATTTGGAGACAGCGGTCAGAACAAGCAGCTTTACTGTAATCTGTTATCAAACAAATTACATAAGGCTCTGGTTGTCTTACCCAGTGAACTGATAGACTGTACACAGGATGGCTTAGTAAGAGAGCAGTGATGCGTGGTGACAGTCCCATAAGCCTGTGGTATATACCGTGTTAGCTTCAGCACACCATGTGAAAGTTTCTGGTGTCAAGTTTTGCTCTTCTCCTTCCCTGATTCTAGTGTACCACACACACACATACACACACACACTCACCAACATACCCCTCCTAAGCCCTCCTCCCTGTTCCTGCTGACAGTGTGTGGTAGGTGGGCAGGCGAGCGCCAAAGGGCAGGGAGCTGTCTCTCCGTCTCTGCTCCTGTCACACTGCTATAATTGGTACCCATTTTAACATACACACGCATGCCCACACACACGCATGCCACACACACGCATGCCCACAAACACGCATGCACACTACACACACACATCCGTACGCTCACAACAACACACACATACACTACACACACATACACACCAAACACACACACACACACACACACAGGTGGCCACCTGTCCTCTCCAGGGCAAATGTTGTGTGTTGTGCTGCAGGAACCCCCCGGGGTCTGTCTCTCTCAGGGGTCCTGCTGCTTGCCGGTCCTGTCTATCTGACAAACCTCATTTGGGCTTCCCACATCATCCACATACTCCATCACATTTGCTCTGGGTCGACCACAGCACACTCTCACCAGGGGGTGGAGAGGTGGTGGGTTTGGGAGGCTTGTTTACCAGGGAGGGTGGTGTTTGACGCCAACAAATTCTAATGCATTGCCAGTCTGTCTGCTTTCTGCCCCAGTATGGATTCAAGAAGAACGCAGCCAGTGTGGAACGGAGGGTCAGTCAGATTTCCACAGCACGAATCCCTCATGGTTCTGGTCTCTTATTTCCATTATAGATTTCTACAGACAGATTGCCTTGCGCGTGGCTGGGAGGAGAGAAGTCTCTTCCAGAGTTACTGAGAAACCCCGCTTCCTGGGCAAACAGGGTGAAACTTTGAACTGTTTAGAATTACACGAATCCCCTCCAACTCTAACTAACTTCTGAAGGCCAGCCCGCATGTTCCTGTGGAGTCTAACTAACGACTTAGATTTCAGATGTAGATATAGATTTAGCATGTGATTTATTATGTGTAGAGTAATGATTTATGGACAGTGTATGCGGAGTAATGATTTTAGTACAGTAGGTGTAGAGTGAGGATTTTGGTACAGAATGTGTAAGATACAGAAATGCACCTGTTCTGGATTCCTCTCTCCAGCATGTCATGTTTCTCAGTCGGACAGGGTTTGTTGCTTGCTTGACGTTGGCTGAAACCAGCAACACGGTCACATTGATCGCCCTGATCTGGAGAGAACGGGACATTCCTTTTTTGTCTGTCTTTTCTATTTTTATGTCACCCTCTTGTATCATGTTGCTGTTTTAATGGACTCAAACACCCCCTCCTAAATCCCTCCACACCACATAGCTCTGGGATAGAGGGGGAAGAAGAGGGGGGAGAGGAAGGAAGGGAGAGTGTAACAGGGGAGAAGGAAGTGGGTAGGAAGGAAACGGGAGGGGATGGGAGAGGTGGGATGTGAGGGCAGGAGAAGAAAAGAGAAGAAGGAGGAGGGTAAATAGGATAGGAGTAGGTAGGAGGGAGATGGTAAATTGGAAAACGTAAAGGGGAGAAGGGATAGGTGACAGAAGAAGTAGGGAGAGGGGAAAGAGGGGAGAGAGGAGAAGAGGGGTGGAAGGGAGTGTCCCTGTCTTTGAACGTGGCTTCACATCTGAAGCAGGGAGGTAACCAGACCCTGGCCTGCCTCACTGCTTTTTGAAGAGAGGACGGCCAGTGTAAATGTCAACGCTGGCCGGGGGCGCAGCGTTAATAATTGAAGAGGAAACTCGACAATCCCACACTTCCCTTTTTCTTAAGAGCAGAAGGGACCTCTCAATTACATGTTGCTCAGCACAACTGGGCTTCTATGACTGCCTCCACAACGTGAGCAGCAAGGGAGGAAAAATGTAGGTAAAAGGAGAGAGAAAGCAGCCAGAAGCCTGAAGTCAAGTAAGAACATTTGTACTCTATCTTCTTTTCAGGGTTGTATCCTCTGCCTTAAGGGTTGGATGGTGTGTGTGTGTGTGTGTGTGTGTGTGTGTGTGTGTGCCTGGATAGACAGGAGCCTCATAGGAGCGGACTGCTTTGCATACTAGCGTCACAATGAACTAATTACATGACCACGCTGAGGGCAGATCAGATGTAAACCCTGTACGGAGCACACACAGACACGGATGTAAACACTCTGCCAATGTCACCTTGCTGCCGGGTTGTCCTCAATCAGGATAGCATTCCATTCCTCAGCAGAAAAACCCAGACGAGTGAGAAAGCAAGGGATGGAGGAAGAGCCAGAGAGAGAGAGAGAGAGAGAGGTAGAGAGAGAGAAACGAAGACCTCCCTCGACCCTTCTCTCCTCCCTCCGTCCAGACACTGGACAGTATTCCAGTGATCCGTAGTGAAAGCGACACACTTTTCACTCCACATTTGCATTGGGAGCCTGGCGCCTTTGACATAAGCAGCCCTGCAGTGGTATGACTGTTTTAAAGGCCGCGCGTTTAAAGGGGATCCGTCTGGACTGCTCACCATCACAATCAGGGGCTCTGTCACAGACACACTAACAGACCTGCCACTTTTCACTCCACGGAGCCTCGCAGCAGCTAGCTAGAGCGCAGTGGCCGGGCCTGCCATGGTTCAAGAGGGCGGCATTCTGTTAGGCTTCCCTGTGTCATGTCCGCCAATGGTGGAAACATTGGCAACTTACTATTATGGGCAGTAGGCTATGCTGTGGCAGTAGGCTATGCTGTGGAAGTATGCTCTGAAGTTTGCACACTGCTGTTAAAAGAAAATCCCAGAAAAATAACAAAAGCCAATAATGGAATTACTCGAATGTAGGCTTATTTGTTTTTCTAACGAGACATATATTTGGACTGAGCAGCAATGGAGACGACGTTTGTTTGCTGAGTGTCGGGTGTGTAGATGTAGGCTATTGCCTTTCCTTCACAGTCGCGACTGTTCCAATTCATGGATTTCATGTGACGTCACGGAGTGCAGCCTGTGTGGCCAATGCGGTTCTAACCGAAGTCAGATGTGACGTTCTAGATGACACATCTGAAAACAAGTCGCCACAGTAATCACTAAAACGCATTAAGAATGTAGCGCTTAATTTGTGTGCAAACGACATTTTAGTTTGAAAAACAACTGCGTAAGGTATAAACACAAGCAGGACCACCTCAATAAACAGAAGTGACGTTTGGCACTGGAGCGCCGACTCCTCCGCGAGCGTGAGCAGCTAAACCTGCCGTTGCGCGGTAAGAAGAGGCCACTCAGGCCAGGTAATAAAACAGACAAATAAAGACAGCTCCCTCTGCAACGAGCGCATCTTGATGTGCAACTTGGACATGTCAGCTATTTTATAGTGCTGACCATCTAGGGAAGTGCCTTTTGTGTTTTGTCTGCGTCAAACAGATGTCCAGAGGTGCTTTATAAGATTTAAGCTTGTGTAGCCCCCAAGTATATTGTCTGCATCAGCACCTTTGAAGCAAAGTAGCACACGTACAGCACACTTGATCAGATTAAAACAGCCTTAATCCTTTTCTTAATCCCATTTGTATTTTGTTCCGAATTGACTGTAATCTGTGCAGATTATAAAGTTGTGTAGGAAATTATATAATCGCTTTTCCTGTCACTTCAGACTGAAAACTGAAGACTAAATAAATATGTTCACATTTTAGGGCAACATTTTAGCAACATTGTGCTAGAAATGTTTAATATTCCAGCAATGCTCCAGTAGCAATACTCCAAAATAAAAATCATGATGGTATAAAAAATATATTAATACATTAATTTCCTTGGATTCAGCCAGCCCAAACAGTTTATTACTGTAAACCCATAATCCTCATGGCTGAAGGTTAGTGTATTAGAACACCACTGCCGCCCATGGCTATCCCTGGGAAAGCCCCCAGCTCTCCCCAGTCCACACATTCACAGGAAGTCCACTGAGAATCGTGTTCTAGTGCTTTCACAGAGTGGGAGCCGGAGGTGCACGGTGAGAGTGTCAACAAATATGCCATGAAGGCGGTGGAGTTGAGTTTCCCATGCTCTGACAGCCAGTGACACACACTCGTCCACCTCTCCCCACTGCTCTGCTGATGTTCTCAGTCACACTCAGCTTGTCACTGCCCACACTCATCATGGGGCCTGTTTGTTTGACTGTGTGGAATCTTCCTCCTGGTTTATCATTAGCAGGGAGTGGGTTAGTAAAACCGGACACTTCCATCACACCAGCTTGCCTCCTGGGATGTTTGGGTCACTCAGCTCCCTCTGTTCTCTGCCACTGGTCCCTGGGAAAGGGCCTGGCTTCGGCCTGGTCTGTCCAGCTGCTGATGCAATCACAAGCAGTGGAATAATAACCATCCTCTGGTGTCTGTCCAGGGGGGCTGCTGTACATCTGGACTGTGGGGAGGGAAGCAGGGATTGTTGCGCAGAATAACAAATCCTCACACAAGGCTTTAAATTCCTGTTCTAGGATTCTGTCAGCTCTCCAGACCTGTATAGTTCATCACCCAAATAACAAGGCCTGAGAACTCTCTGGCTGAGCTGACTATGCCTGTTAAAGTCATTAGAACATTAGAAGTCTGTAGAACAGTAAGGCCTGGGGGCTCTGGGGTATTGGTGTACTCCATAGAGACTCTGTACTGGATGAAGTCATGGAGAGAGACTAACCCTAACCCAATGAGACTGGAGGAGGCAGTGCTGCTGCAAAGTTTAATCAGCGTGTGTGTGTGTGTGTGTGTGTGTGTGTGTGTGTGTGTGTGTGTGTGTGTGAATGTGTGTGTGTGTGTGTGTGTGTGTGTGTGTGTGTGTGTGTGTGTGTGTGTGTGTGTGTGTGTGTGTGTGTGTGTGTGTGTGTGTGTGTGTGTGCGTGTGTGTGTGTGTGTGTGTGTGTGTGTGTGTGAGTGAGTGAGAGAGAGAGAGTTGCGCTTGAGAAAATAAGTAAAGCTGGAACATAATCCCACTCTGGGTTTGACTGACTGACTGAATGACTGGCTAATTGGCTGACTGGCTGGCTTGCTGTCTGATTTACAGCCTGGCTGGTAGGATGACTGACTATACACCTCCAGGTGATGGGGCTGGGGGGTGATCTGGACACTGTCCCAGAATCTGCATTGGCCCGGCACTAACCCAGACCTCACCCATGACCCTGTCACCCCATCCATCCTGCCAGGGCGGAAGGTAAGGGAGGAGGTGGGGAGAGAGCCTTTGATGACATCATCATTCAGGACGGAGGGGAGGCGCCTCGGGCTTTGGCAAAGAAGCATCAGCCCACAGTGTCAGTCATTGGAAGACAGATCACTGTGTGGCCTGTATGGGACCCACCGGAACAAGCCGGCCTGTAATCAATGCTCAGAGAGGAGCATCAGGTGTGTTGTGTGTCCTGTTCTGGTGCTGGGTTATAAGTTACACAAATCAATAAAGCCTCGGGCCACTGTCTTGCTCTCTCCCTATACCGCTCTCCTCATATCTCTCGCTCTTTCTTTCTCCCTCTTTCTCCCCGTCTCTCCCTCCCCATTTCTCGCTCCCCATTTCTGTCACACTCTCTCTCTTTTTCTCTCTCTGCATCTCTTTCTCTAGATATTTTTCTTTTTGTAGCTCTTTCATTTAGGCTCTATATTGCTCTTTCTCTTACTAATAGGGGAATTTCAAAGTTGGTGTCTGTCAGCATAACGAATCACCACAGGGTTTTAGGAGTGTGTGGGAATACCGATTGTTGCTCTTTGATCTTCTTGAGTTCAGATAGTGGAACCTTTAACAGGATTCAGGTCAGACAGTTTCTGAGGACCTACTGTGCCGACTCATGAAACAAAAGTTCTACTAAGACAACAGAGAGATGTTTTTATACGGTGAACTGTATGTAAACACATTTTTTCATATCTCACACATCTTTTATAGCAGCAAAATGTTCAATCTGTTACCCTTAATGAATGTGAAGCCATGTGAGCAAGAGCAGGCTTTGGTTTTAATTGTCTGCAACAATATAGTTGTTTTCTAAACCTTTCTCCAAGTTCACTAAAAAACAATTCAATACAAAAATCCTTGTCCAAATCTCATTTGAGATACATTTGCTTCTCAGGACTGGCATGAAAACGTAAACTTGTATTACAACAGAACACACAAACAATAACCAAAGGAAAGCAATATTCCTTGTGTTTAATAATCTCCATGTTCATTCTCTTGAGTCTCACAGTATGGTAGGGTACAGATTGCTTTCAAGTTAAACACACAGAACCTCTCCCAGTATGTCATTGTATTATTTGCATATTTCAAACAATCCCTGAATGTAAATTACATATTAATTTCTGGAAATCATATTGGCATCAATGTATTGACCCCACTCCCGAGTCAAAATGTTAACTGTACTGGTATTAGTCTATGCACATCAGACAATTAGTCACATTCATTGTAAAATAATTGCAGAAATCCTGAAATTCTGTTATAGCTTTTGATTTTGGTGTGCCACTCCTATTATATATTTCTGGGGGCGCCACTGACCATCTGTCTGAGCATTCAAAGTGACATGAAGCTTGACCTCTACATCTACAATGGGTAAGCCTAAACATCTTGCTACTGGGGTCTTCACTGGACTGACTTCATGTCATCCTGCACTGTACTGAACATTCCAAAGCCATATTGTTGACAGAAACAGACAGGGAACTGTATTTCCAGAAAGAGCAGCCTTGCCAGACTTGCAGCCTTGTCTCCATATTTAAACTGCATATCCCCTGACAGACCTCAGACTTCCCCTGACGTCAGCTAGCATGGAAATAATGATCTTCAATGACAGTTTTTTTGTTCAAGATTCAGCTGCCAGCTGATACTTGTAGCTATACAGCAATGTCTGTGGAATGCAGTGGGAGTGTGTCAGTCCCAACTCATTACACCTACATCAACAACATGGGAGGGGTTTGTTGTTGTCAAGGTCTGGCTGGATCTGCTCTGTCTCCCTGAAACGACTGTGTTATTCAGGACCCAACCGGCCTTTCATTATTTGGTATGCTGTGTTTGTGGCCCTGGTCCGAGGTTGTTGTTGGTTTAATGAAATATTGAGATGGTTGTTGTATAATTATGCCCACTGGTCCTTGACCAGGCATGAACACTTCAACTTCTAGACATGTTTTCAAAGCTTTCTGCTTCGTTTATGCTTTTGACCCAGTCATTTGTTACGTGCAAACAGCTGCCTCTGCCTATTTTCACTCCAGTCTGTGGGCCAGGAAGCTGCTTCGTAACCAGGTCTGTGTCACCACCTAGTGGATGCAAGACTTCTTACCCTAACTGATGCATCATCGGTTGTTCAGATGATAGTCTCAAAGTCAACATCTGTGACAGACAGCGATTCAATTTAATACATCCGCTCAACAACGTTGGCAATGAATAGGGTGTCAGTTGACTGGCTCTTTATGTGTTTTATTTCAGAGGCATCTGTTAATGTTGCGTTTCGTTCAGTTTCGAATATCTCTTCTGCACACACAGCGTGCCCTGTGGAACAACACGCTATGATCACCAGGTGGCGATATTCAAGACAACTTCAGACACCTAACATTACCTGTCACTGATGGCAGTATGGAACAGGACATGCATACCGTGCTACCCAGCACAAACTGACACGACACCTTCACCGAACAAGTCATGTGTCATGTCTACAGTCTAAACTTTTTAGGTTCCAGAAAGACCAATTTTGAACAAAACATAGGATTGGAGGAAAATTCAAGAACAAGGAGAAACAGGCAAGATATTATTGCTGAAATTTATTATAAATATGGTAAAGTGGTTTTAGATGGGTGCAGATAGGTCAATTGTAATGTTTTAGACTAACATATAATGTATATACAGCAGTTTCCAAAAAGTTGGGACATTAAAAAATTAAAAACAGAATACAATGATTTACAAACCTCATAAACCCATATTTTATTCGCAATAAAACATATAAAACATGTCATGTAATGACATGTGTATAGTTGCATATGATCCAAGGACGTGCAGTGTAGCGTTGTTTGCACTGCACTAGCATTCACCTGGTGAATGGCGGTCGTCTTTTAAAATGTGCAACGTGAGCCTGCAGGTGGCAGTATTGTTATATGGTTTCAACTGTTTCAACTACGAGGTTGCAACCGGCAGAGGGTGTCGACTGTCCACCAGAAGGCGCTCATAACAGCGCTGAACTGAGAAAATAAAATCAACCCCATCTCACCTACTGAGCTTCTCAATTCTGTAAGCACGTAAATGGCGTCTTTCCAGCGAGTCACACTAAACACAGCTGATTTTGATAAGCTTATAAGGGTCTACGCTGTCGTTTTACTTTCTAAGGAGAGGGAGAGACTGATATCCAGTGTCAAACCGGGTAGAGTATCTTGAAAAATGGAAACGACCGTTTGAAAGGAAGAAGCACACTGGGAAAACGAATGCTCAAGACAATGTACAAGCACAGCCTGAATCCACGGTAAGGCTTGAGATGCTGATTGTAATTACAGTAAAATACAAATAGCCTAATACTTGCAATGTTGAAATGTTTTGTTCGTAACGCAGATCTGAAATGTTTACAGTCCGTCTGTCTACGCTGAAACCGGAGTTTCCTGGTGTGGGAAACCCTGCTTAAAATACTGTGTGGAATATGTTGAACGGTTTCGACACATTTTCTTTCCTTGCCGCTTTCAAATTGTAGCTTTTCACATGAAAATTACTTTACAAATGTCAATGTTGTTTGAATAAAGGTACATATTTGTCAACTCCCAGCATGGCAACTAATCTAATCCGATTCAAATAATCCTGGGGGATACTCGTGGGACACCTCCATCACTAGTAGTTGTCCTGCTGATCTTCAGTAACATCGTTGTTTACTTGCAATGTCGGCCTACAGTATTATCAATTTCATAGCAAAATAATTTACTGCATTGAGTTTTCAAACCAATGGTTTAATAGTCTTAAAGGCAGTCTATTGTTGGTAGAAGGTACTGTAGATTATTGTTGGATGATTAGTGTATGTTATTCCTATACCTGCTTCTTCAGGGGTTTAAATGGGTTATGAAAACCAGTCATCATCCACTATGGTAACGATCAACCAGATGCTTGTGTACATAGCCTGGCCTTGCAGAGCCTGTGCCATGATTCATGTTGAAAATATCTGTTTTAGGTTTAGAGGGTTGGGCTGTGGTTGTCTTTATAGTTTCTTGTTAAAATGCATGATTGTTCGTACTCTGAAACACTATTAACTCAGGACTGCTACTGCATATTTGTCAAAACCTCATTACATGTAACATCCGGGGGTAGCCACTCCTCAGTGTAAGGTTCAGTGCCCCTTTTGGCACATTAGTTTTATGGGCAAACACTTGGCTCATAGTCCCTGGGTTGGATTCTTGATAAGTCTGCCTATTCATCTGTAATAGTAAGCTGAGAGATGTGGAGACACAGTAAAGCCTCTTTGGTCCAGTGAGGTGGCATACAAGACTGGTACGACCACCAAGACTTTGAAGGGGGATTGTTTCTTTGGAGGTTGTTATTATTTCTGAAGCAGATTGTACTAGAGTGTACCTTGTGTATGAGTTGCTGAACCCTGGTGTATACAAAATTAACAGTGTTTGCGTGTATTGGCTGTACAGTTTTGGATGAAGAGATCCTCTTCGTTCTCTTAATCACTGGTGGTCCCCTCTCCCTGAGTCTTTATAACCCATTAGCCCATGAGTTAACCAATTAACTCGTTATAAACCCAATAACCCAGTTAATGCATTCATGACCTCAGACTAAGAGACAGGCTAAAAGGTAGGAAGCAGTGGGCCAGCAGAGAGACAGTCAGGTACGGTAGATAGCGAGACAGACAAGCAGGCATTCAGAGACACCGACAGCCTGGCAGACAGACAGGCTGAAAGGCAGACAGACACACTGACAGACGGAGTGCCTGCAGACAGACAGGGCAGTGCAGCTGGATCTGAAAAAGAGAGGGCCTGAAGAATGTCTCTTTCATGGGAGAGAGAGGGCTCCCTGAAAATGGAACACACTGTGCCTGCCAGCCCCGCTCCCAGTCTACCCAACCCATACACACATGCACGCGCACGCACGCTAAGGACCCTGTCTGTGGCAGCAGATCTCTTTTAGGGACAAGGTGGATAAATAGTCCAGCCTGGACCTAAGCAGGATCAGTTAGCCAATCAGTTGGCTGTGTGCGGTTACCGCCACTTCTGCTGAAGGTGTTAACGTTGTGATGTTAGCTGGGAACAGGTCCTAGCTCATCTAGCTGCTCTATCTACATGCTACATTGGGAGTTCGAACTCAGCCATTTGAAGTGTTTGTATTTTATTATTGTCCAACATCGGGTGCAAAAATGGTGGTTCAGGGGTGAGTAGCCATCAACTTTTGAATCATGAGGGAAGTTTGTTTGAATGTGTAACACCAAGAGTGTTTTGGTGTCTCTTGCCTCTGTATTTCTTGTGTAGACTATTTGTTCTCACCACCTAAGACAGGCAACTTATTTTCTTCCATATTTCTGTCAGTTTTTCTTCTTCACCTGAGGATGGAATGTGGTGCTGTCATGATGATCTTCTAGCTCAGTGTGAACTACCCAGTCAGTAAGCTACTTAAAGGTGTTTGTGACTGCAATGCAGTGACTGAAATAGCAGAATGTGAAAGTCCAACCCAAGCATGAGCTGTTCAATTCATGTGCTTATGTCAAACTGACTTTGAGGCAACTTTGGGTGCACCTCCTCTTGCACATAAAAAGTACAGGCTTCATGGATCAGCAGTGAAAGTTTACTGTTCTCCGTAATTCTCCCACATGAAACAAAGTTGTTTTTATTGTGATTGCAACATCAGTGTTGAAACTGGATGAATGTTTCCATGCAGGGCGCTCTTTTGTCTGTGGTGCTCTAGTTTGTCAACAGCAGCAGATCATGGTGTTCCTGTACCTGAGACGGATTGACCCTAGGTCATCACAACATGACCCCTCCTGCCAGCTAACCTCCATTCCAATTAGGCTCTTAGGAAGATGAACCATTATATCAGAAGGCACAGAGCAGTATGGATTATGACTGATCACAAATCCCTTCATCCCTCCAGTTATCTAAGCACTTAAGTGTTTGCAGGCAGCAAAGTGGATCATGTAATTCAGATGAACTGGCAGTCAGACGAACTGCCTGGATTTAACGCAATACACGTGGTGCTTATTGGTGTAGATTATTTATTTGAATGGTATTGCCATTACAGAGAGAAGAGATGATTTCACTCGTTTGACGTTCATCCCGGATAAATGGGTGTCAAAAGGCTGTTCATCGATCGTCAACACTGTACCGTATTTCTCTCTCTCTCTCTCTCTCTCTCTCTCTCTCTCTCTCTCTCTCTCTCTCTCTCTCTCTCTCTCTCTCTCTCTTTTACTTGGCTCAGAGATGCAGTGCCTTCTGTGGTAAAGCCCGACCCATCCTGGAGGGGAAAAACGTCTGTTGACATATCGACCGATATTCTGCAGTTCCCCATTTGTTACTTGGACTGTGGTGGCCTGCCACTTGTCTCACCACCATTTCATAATTAACTGAAAATATATTTATACTTGTGATAACAATATAAAAGATCTAAAAATGGTTTTAAATCGGTAAATCAATCGGGCTCTGTTCTATCGGGCCAGGGCCCATGTTTGGGGCAAGGCTGGAGTCTGAAGGAAGGAAATAATGAATCTACCCATTCCTCTTCTTCCCCCCTCTTGCCAGTCTGTAGCGAGCTGTCATCATTTCATTATAAACAGCATCAAGGATGGGGAAGACATGATTTGATGAGCAGGAAGACATGTTTGTTCAGGAATGTCTGATAGAAGCTGAGCGACCGCAGAGGAAACTATTTTGTCTACGGACATCTTCCCCCTGTTTCTCTTCTGTAACTCCTCCCTCTTCACTTCCTCTCCTCTCTCCGCCTCTCCTCTCTGCTAACTAACTTGCTCTTTTCTGCATGACACACACTTCCCGTGTCTAAACTGCTGCGCCCTTCCCTTTTCCCACCAGCTTCCTCTATGGATCATTCCCCTCCGTCCACTCCCCTTTTCATGTTTTTATTTCAATTCTGTTCTCACATTCCCCAACTAGCCTTTTACTTGGCCTGTTCCCTTATTCCCTTTTTCTCTCACCCTCCATGTCCCTCTTTGACAGGCAGTTGTGTATGGCGTGATTGGCGCCTGGCAAAGGGCAGGTGATGTCATCAGTGCAGTCGCCCCCCCCAGATCCAGACATCCCGACCCAGCGAGGCACTGGGCCTAGGGAGGCAGTCATCTACTGTATTACGCAGCAAAACTGCATTCCAGTTCACCTCTGTCCTTAAGCTGAGAATTGGCCACAGACCCACACAGCTACAACTCCTCTTTCTGTTTGCCTGCCTGCTGGCCGTCTTCTAGCCACCATTGGCCTTATCAGGTGAAATCCCCCAGCGCTTCTGTTGAGTTACATATGAAAGACTGTTGAGAAGGGTGTCTGTTACTGTATAAAGCACAAGACCCAGGCATTCTGCTCACGTTGAACTTGGGGTGAACTTTTTACTCGATTGAGTAGGACAAGGAGGAGGGACTGTCTCCCTGCAGTGTTCAGTTATTCACCTAGCAGAGCAGTGGACTCACTGGCCTGGGCTTTCAGGTCACAGACGGCTGGAGAAGAGAGTAAGTCTGCCATAACACCCAAGAGATGGAAAATCCCTTTTTTGAAATGGCCTGGTGTACTGGTCGTGTTTGCAGCACATTCAGCTGTAGATCTTCAGTAACTGGGGCAAGGCCTTATGGGAGATCATGTTGCTGTGTAGCTTTGGCACAACACTGGATCCGCCGGACAACCTTCACTTGGTCCCAGAAGGATTGTTTGTGTTATCAAGGTAACAGTTCTGTCTGCTGCCCTGGGGGAACTGCCTCCTCTTCTGGTTGGCTTCTCAGAGCCCCTCTCTCTTTCTCTCTCTTTCCCTTGGGATTTGGGACTGCTTGTTAGATCTGTCTACTGTAGGCCAGACTCAGACTGGGACTGTCTTGTCCTGCTTCTCTTTCCCTGCCTGGCCGAGTAATTAGGAAGCAGATTTTCCCTCTTTTGTAACATTATTCTCGCTTTTTCTTCAGAATCTGGGCTAGATCTGCAATCTTGTTATTTGTTAATTTGACTTAGTGCGGTCTCCCTATAGAGCAACCCATTTGTCTCTCATCCTCCAGTAGATCTGTGATTCCTCTCCTGTTTCTCCTCTCCAGCCTGGAAGCTCTGGTCACAAGCTGACATTTCACTTTTTTGACAGTCCTCTCTGTTGAGTCTTACTAGGGAAATCAAAGAACTTTACGATGTGGTGCTTGAGGGATTTGCGATCTTTCCTTTGCCTTATAGGCATTTATGGGTAGTTCTGCTGCATTCCTAAATTCAGTTTTTTGTTGTAGTTTTTTTAATTGTTCAAATTTGCCTTGATCATTTCTTTGAAGGTATGAAAACCGTAAGTAGAAAATCTTGGGGGTCAGCTGATTCTACAGGCGAAGCCCACTATCCATCGCAACGAGAGAGACACACACACACAAGCGTGCCACATTGTAATATGAAAAAGAGATGTAATTTGGCGTTAACCTAGATGGATTATGTAAGGTTTGCATGGTACATTATATAATTCTAGCTATATTGTGCCCTGTAGCAAACGAAAAAGCTGTCCTGCTCTAAGTCCAGCTCCAGAAGTGTGTTTGACGGAGATGGACCGTGACATGAGAGAAAGGCATCTCCAGTTGCATTCTATAGAACAGGTGCTGAGTTGAGGAGAGATGCCTTTTTCCAATGGCAGAAATTCAGCTACGGATTCGAGCTTAGCCTAAAGTGCCATCATGGTGCATACATTTAATTCTCTGAGTTTAAGTTAGGCCACACCATTATACTATATGCGTGTTGTTGAAAAATAAATCCTTCAAATCCTTCATCAGTTTGCTAAACTTAACTATATATAGGTCTATTACGTAACATGGTTTTCTCTCCAATGTTTTGCTTCATTGACTCACACTGGACCAGATGGAGGGTCGTTGCAGAAGATGGTCCAGATGAATAACCATTGTGGTCGTGTGTCACCATGCTGTAAACTGGCACAGTGGCAAAGCCAGGAAGTAGCTCATCACATCAGCATTGTCATGGGAATTAGGAAGATTGAGCAATGGTAATAAATCCTTGTGGACTTCCGTGAAGTGTTTTCACAGCCTGCATGTGCTAACATTAGCATCTGGATAAATGTTAGATTCGTACGGCAGGTCCCTCGTTCCCTTGATCATTTATCCAGCAGAATGATTTGGGTGAAGGCGTGGTTTTGCTGTAGGTATAATTAAACATCAAATAGTTAAATTCTTTGTAATACTTCTTCTTTTGTGGAAGCGTTTGTTCCGGTTGACTGAACATGCCTCAGTGGTTGCCATACGAGCGTTGCATGCTTATCCCGCCTCCCCCCATGTCAGTGGGCCGGGGCCTTATCTGACTGACCACCTGTCTAATTGAAAGTGACACTCTGAAATTGCTGCGCAGCCATCTTCAACTCAATTAAGATTGGTCATTTATACTTCTTTTCTTGTCTCTTTCCATGGTGGAGACATGGTTCTGGTTGGGAGACTGAAGAGATAGACATCCATCTTCTCCTCAGAACATAATGAGTGTTGGCATGCAGAACATGGCATGTGAGTGACTAGCTACTTGCTAGCCAATTAAGGAACTTGTTCATGGAGGTGCTTCTGCTATAGGTTGTGACGTTTAGCCTGCATTTTAGTGTTTCCTAGCTCAACAGTCAGTATAACTACCTATTCTTATTTTGCCTCAATGTGCCATTTTGTGAATTTGTTGCCTGTAGCCTGCAAGATACTAACCTCCAAGCCAGCTGACCATACACAAGACCACGTGACCATACAAGATTAAAAATCATACTGGTTTTCTCTGCAAGCTTAATAATGGCTCTTCGGGAGTAGATTATGTATGTGGGGTGCAAATAAAGAAACCTCTAGGCTATGTGTGAACAGCAGCATTCCTCCTACATGTAACGGAGATGATGATAAATAGGCTTGGATGTTGAGTTGAAACCGGCGGAACATAATGTACGCTAGCCTCCCCTCGCGAGATAATATCCTGTTCTATTATAGCTAATGTCACCTGGTGTTGGGTATAATCAGTCACTATTTCATTGTAAGGCAAAGCCCGGTCAAAATCCAATTAAATCATTTAGAAAATGGTGTAATGGGAGCTTGGAGGGGGCTTACATTTCTATGACAACAGCCCAGTGGTTCCAATGTGCCAGATGAGAATAATTGAACAGAGATCAGCCCCTGAAATGATTCAAAATAGTATGTGGAGTATTTGAGTAGCACATGTATTTCCGTCCTGCTGTGATGGCTCTGTAGAGGCGGTATGAGGATGATGCCATCTAGCCTGGAGGGAGAGCAAGCCCACGCCGCATCTTCTGTCTCTTCTCAGTTTGGAGAGGAGGTTGTGAAATCCTGGCTGCCGGAGGATGTGCGTGGGCGTGTGTGACCTTCAGGCTACCATTTTTAGGTTTTCCGACTGCCGCGCACTCTCACTCTCTTTGTCCTAATGTTAGACTGAAGGGTGAGGTGGGTCCTGCTGTGATATAACTTGTGTTATATTGGGACATTCACATACACATGACCCAGGAGGCCTTGTGGCAGAAGCCGCCAATCAGGGGGAGTAGCACTGAGGCCACCTCTGAGCAGACTCCAGCACATCCTGGATCGAGTACAAGCCTCCTGTGGGTGACACTCTCACCCTCAGCACCCACCACTATGAATCCTTTTACTGTGAAGCCTAACCAACAAACTGCGTTCTCTACGCTGTTCTAAATGACCGACCCGTTCTCCTCTTTCCAACTCCAGCTTATCTACAAGGTGTATGACCATCTAAGCCTTGTGCGTTTCCAGGTCGCCCGTGGCCGAGGTCATGACCTCATCGTCGTCTCGGTACGAGCCCACCTGGGAACTGGCTCTGGACCCCCTCATGTCCTGCAAGCTGTGCCTTGCAGAGTTCCCTCTAGAGCAGATGACCGCCATCCACCAATGCCAATGTGTCTTCTGCACCCTGGTCAGTACACACACACACACACACACTGGTGAGCAGGCCTAAAGGGTTCACACAGCGCTAAGATGTTCTACATCCACTGATCTTTCATGGTGTTTGGATGTTAATCGTGCTACTAAGCGCTAGAGTAAACGTCAGATGAACAACCTAACAACATGTATAGTTCCCTTGTTTTCTATCTAGCGCTACATAAAAGGCCATTCTCTAGCAAGTGAAGTGGTACACAGAGACCGATCTCTAGCTAGCTCAATAGCAGCCCTCTGCCCTTCTCAGCACAAGAGTGTTGCTGACTGAATTGAGCCTCGGCATGAGGGGGTGATTGAGAGCAGCGGTGCAGGAAAGAGCGCACTGATGGAGAACAAGGCAAGCTGTCAGTGAGAACACTCCCCATCCCAGAGAGGAGGAAGGGGGGTGGCAGGGAGGAGGAAGGGGGTTGGCAGGGAGGAGGAAGGGGGGTGGCAGGGAGGAGGAAGGGGGGTGGCAGGGAGGAGGAAGGGGGGTGGCAGGGAGGAGGAAGGGGGGTTGGCAGGGAGGAGGAAGTGGGGTAGCAGGGAGGAGGAAGGGGGTTGGCAGGGAGGAGGAAGGGGGGTGGCAGGGAGGAGGAAGGGGGGTGGCAGGGAGGAGGAAGGGGGGTGGCAGGGAGGAGGAAGGGGGGTTGGCAGGGAGGAGGAAGGGGGGTTGGCAGGGAGGAGGAAGGGGGGTTGGCAGGGAGGAGGAAGGGGGTTGGCAGGGAGGAGGAAGGGGGGTAGCAGGGAGGAGGAAGGGGGGTGGCAGGGAGGAGGAAGGGGGGTTGGCAGGGAGGAGGAAGTGGGGTAGCAGGGAGGAGGAAGGGGGGTGGCAGAGGGGTGGCAGGAAGGAGGAGAAGCCTGACGGGGAGACAACGAGGCTGCAGATTAAAGACTGATGATGTCACTCGGTTCCCCTCCTTAAAGCGATAGTGTGGCAGCAGACTATTCTGTTCTGCATGATGTCATGTCTGCCTGGGTTCTGGAAGGGGAGAGTGGCATCACTCAAGGAGCAGGTGGTTCCTCCACACAAGACCCTAAGAATCTTGGGTATTGTGTCACATAGTCAAACCCCTGATCAAAAAGCCTGTTTGACCCATGCTTTGGTTTTCTCTACAGTGCCTGAAGCAGTATGTGGAACTTCTTATCAAAGAGGGCCTGGAGTCAGCCATTAGCTGTCCAGACTCTGCCTGTCCTGAAAGTGGGCACCTGCAGGAGAACGAGGTAGTGCACTTTTGCTTTAAGCCAAGAGAAGCCTGATGGAGGTCAGAACTGAAGTCGGATTAAAGAGTTAACCCATATGTGTGTCTTCTTTGGCCTATCCCTGTCTCTCTCTCCTTTCCTTCCCTCCTCTCTCTGTCTCTCTCTCCTTTCCTTCCCTCCTCTCTCTGTCTCTGTCTCCTTTCATTCCCTCCTCTCTCTTTCTCTCTCTCCTTTCCTTCCCTCCTCTCTCTGCAGATTGAGTGCATGGTGGCAGCAGAGAGCATGCAGAGGTACAAGAGGCTCAAGTTTGAGAGAGGTGAGCGAGCATTAGCACCACTGTGCCTATGACCATGACAGTGAGGCTGTCCCACGAGAACATAAGCCCTGTGTTGTTATTCAGCAGCCCTTGGCCCTACCCGGGCCAATCTCAACCTCTGTCCTCAAAATAGACTGAGTGATGAGAGAAATGCAGGCTGGGAGCGTTTTTCTTCATTTTAATCTAATTCACTCCTAATTGGATTTGTGTAGGATTTAATTGGCAACATCTTCAGAACTAACTAAGCCCAACACATCTGGCTCATGAATAAACTGAATGAATATTTCCCTAATGGTTGCCCCCCCTCCTTGCAGTTGTTATTGTGAGTATGTACACATGTTTTTGTAGTTTTTTCTGCCTATAGAAGACCTCCAATAGTAATCAGGACTGGATCAAACCAGGACAGCACCATAGTATCCTGAACCTGTGAAATGTCTTTAACCTAGAAACCCCACAAATGAGCCACCAATCATGGAAAGCCTGTGCTATTGCACAGGCCTTGACAACTCAGCAGAGCCATTTACTTGAATGTGACGGAAACCCAGCGTTGCTCTT
The DNA here is from genome assembly GCF_963692335.1 of Osmerus eperlanus. Taxonomy (NCBI): domain Eukaryota; kingdom Metazoa; phylum Chordata; class Actinopteri; order Osmeriformes; family Osmeridae; genus Osmerus; species Osmerus eperlanus. The sequence goes on from NC_085025.1 coordinate 6,946,429, forward strand.
CCATCCCACGCAGACACGCACTGCCACTGGGACAGGTGTGGGTGTATCAGCTAGTGAACTCTGCTTCCTGTGTGTTCCTCAGAGGTGCTGCTGGACCCGTGCCGGACCTGGTGCCCGTCCTCGTCCTGCCAGGCAGTGTGCCAGCTCTCGGAGGCGGGGCTACCTCTGCCCCAGCTGGTCCAGTGCCCCGCCTGCAGCCTGGAGTTCTGCCGCGCCTGCCGGGCCATCTGGCACAGGGGCCAGGCCTGCCAGGAGAACATGCCCATCACCAGCTTCCTGCCAGGGGACACCAGGTACCACACACCTGGGACTGGACACGCACACACAGGCGCTCCAATCAGACATCTTACACTTGGACACAAACACGCAAACGCCTTCTGCTCGTGCTACAAACTAAGCAGAAGGAAGAATCGTGGTTACACGGGGAGTCTGTATTCGTCTAAGTCAGGGTTCTCCAATCCTGGTCCTCGACGGCCACTGTCCTGCATGTTTTAGACGTTTCCCTGCTCCAGCACACCTGCTTCAAATGAATGGTCATTACCCGGCTTCCACAGAGCTTGATAACGACCCATTCATTTGAAACAGGTGTGCTGGAGCGCAGGGAAACACCTAAAACATGCAGGACAGCGGCCCTCGAGGACCAGGGTTGGAGAACCCTGGTCTGAGTAGTTCCACCCTGAGGCCCCGCCCCCTCCTTACTGTCTCCTCCCCCTGCAGCTCCATCTACAAGAGCGAGGAGGGGGATGACGCCCCCATCAAGCGCTGTCCCAAGTGTAAGGTGTACATCGAGAGAGACGAGGGCTGCGCCCAGATGATGTGTAAGAACTGCAAGCACGCCTTCTGCTGGTACTGCCTGGAGTCTCTGGATGTGAGTTGGCACCTTCTGCTGATAGCCCAACACACACACACACACCACCTCATGCATGTTGTAATACCTCACCCAGTTGATGGTTAGTACATGATGTATATGTTATCTTTGTCTCTTTATTCTTTGGTTTGAGCTGGTTTTGACAGTCCGATCTGCCCTTCCACCCCATCCGCCCTTCTACATCTCCCTCACCCGACCCCTTCCCCTCTCTCTTCCCTTTCCTCTACACCCCCTACCCCAGGATGACTTCCTGCTCATCCATTATGACAAAGGCCCATGCAGGAACAAGCTGGGCCACTCCAGAGCCTCTGTCATCTGGCACCGGGCGCAGGTACGTGTCGCACCAGCCGCTTGGGGAAGGAGGTCAGAAACCATCCCACCAAAACCGCGTCCAAAACATGATTCAAATTGGTGGCTCCTTTGAGGACAGATCCTTTGATTAAGTTCTGAAAGAGATGTTTTCTAGAGGCTGCAGTCTCACCCTCATCCGTGTGTCTGAGTGGTTTGTGTAGAGAAGCACAGGTCTGTTTACCTCAACACAGCATAGCTGGCTACATCCCTTCTGTTGGGCTGCTGTGCTTTAGTCATGCATGCCTGGTACCATTAAAGGCCAGTGAAGGGTAACCAATCTTTCACAGACCACAGCCCTGCTAGACCAGTCAGCTGCACCTACTGTCAGCCCAACAGCATGACCTGAGATGGATGAACAGGCATCTACTGCCCCCTAGTGGGTCATGCATGCAGCAGAGCCTGTCAAAGGGATAACCGCACCACACAGAAGTCACTGTTGTGGTGTGTGCTTGGTGATCGTACTGTCTAGTTACTTGGCAGTATGCTGCTTGAGTGAAATTGTGAAAAGAAGATCTTATTTGTTGTCTTTTAATGTCTTAATGAAATACAGGATTGGATCTTGTTTGTTGTCTTTTAAACTGTGAAATACGGGACTGGATGTATGCTAAGGAAATGCTGCTCCCCTCTTTCTCTGTCTCTGTCTCTGTTTCCCCTGTCTCTCTACCTCTCTCTCTCCCCTCTCTCTTCCTCCTTCCTCCAGGTGGTGGGTATATTTGCCGGCTTCGGTCTGCTCCTGTTGGTGGCCTCTCCCTTTCTCCTCCTGGCCACACCCTTTGTCCTGTGCTGCAAGTGCAAATGCAGCAAGGGAGACGACGACCCTCTGCCCACCTAACCTTCACCATCGCCCCGGCAACAGTCGGCAAGGTCCGGTTGTGGACAGTGGACCAGGTCAGCTGGTCCCCCATGGGTTGTGGGGTCAGGCAGACAGGTCTGTGGGACCGCAGCCAGGGTTGAGCAGTGCTGTTTACAGGGACTGGACTGACCACGGCTGGTCTGACCCGGACTATGAACTGGATGGTGGGTTTAGGTCCAGCCGTCTGTCCCAGACTGAGAGGGCACTGCAAATGCCTGTTGTGTTGAGGAGCTGGACTGAAGGAGGAGGCCAGCAGGCCTGTCTTCATGTGGAGGTTCAAGAGTTGTTGTTGTGTGATTTGGTCTTGTACAGATGTCTCAACGCTAACTCGTCTGACTGCATCTAGAACGTGCTTCTATTTATTAACAGCTACAGCCGACCAGCTGAGGTCTGTTGAAGAGTCAGGTACATATGATCAGGTCACTTGGAGAACAGTATTTATGAGCTTACAGAACACCTCACTGAGGCTCAGTGCAGAGAAACCTCCTGGAAATCTTCCATTTAAATTTAAATGAGGATTCAAATCCCTGGATTTATTTGTAAATTCAGTCAAATTAAAATGTTTACTGAAAGGTCTTCATATTAAATGATGCTGTGTAGTCAACTCTATACGTAGTGGTAAAGGACATACTGTACTGAACAGTAGCTATAATTTATATCTAAAACTACTCACAAAAATCATTTTGGTCATTTAAGAATCAGTCTTTGAATTGTTACCTTAATGCTGACATTTAGCTAGCCTGGCATCTCCAGACTAATCTACAAAGGCGTATTAGTCTGGAACTTCTCAGTTCATTTTCAAGGGGCGATCTGCCCCCCGTCAACCAGCCCCATATCAGATCAACGTGTGATTGGCCCAGACAGATTCTGGTCAAAGGGAAATCTGTTTGAGTGGGAGGGTGACCACACCCATCTACCAGAGCAAATAAAACATGAGCTTGCAGATGTGTCTGGTTCCCCAGCTAAGTTTCAGCAGTCAGGATGTAGCAAACTCTAGCACCTACCTAACAGCCTCAAGTTCAGTCTGTCCTCTGGTTTCCTGAATCCCTTTACCCACACTGAGTTTAGCATATCCTCACCTTTAAATATCGCTTTTGATTTGAAACAGCCAAGTTGCCATAAAATGCCTTTTTTAAATCAACTTTGATATGAGTCTTGCACTCATGTTTTAGTTTTGACCAAAATGATGTTATTTGATGTACTGCAATTACAAATCTAAACGCATAGTGTTGCACTCAGTGTGACATCACAAGTTCAAAGACGGTGTATGGTAGCATTCTATTTTCTCACTGTAGGTTTTTACAATGCATTTCAGTCTTCGCTATTGTTTTCTATTTTGGTATTTATTTACTTACCAATATAAACAGTAGCTTTATTTGGGTGAAGTTCTGTCACCATGGCAATGGTATACAGACATTGGAGGGGGGGGGGGGGGGGAGTACTAGCATTACAGTAATTACAGGCATTACAGTAATTGTTGTACGTTTATTTGAAGCCAAATGTAGCCAAAATGAACCTTTTAGGAAAAAACATGTCATGTATTAGTTGATTAGTTTTTTTTATATATTTCTATTGCACTCATGAAATAATTGTATTCAAACTGTAAGAACATATATGCTATTGTAGCGTTTGTAGTTTGGTTCCTATTCAGATGTTTACATATTGTACTTGTGTTTGTAAATCCACATATATTGTGAATAAAGAAGCACATTTTGGTTGTTCTTGTTACTTTGATTTATTTCTTTATTTTGAATGTGAAGGCTCCATGACATCACTAACTGACAGTGAGTGGAGAGGCTCCCTCTTCACACAAGACAGTTAACGTTGTCGAGGGATCACGTCTTCATTAGTGACTACGTGAAAAATGGCTTTTCTCAGAATACCGCTCAGTAGCCTGTACCAATCCCCCTGCTAACTTGCCAAGACACTTGTATTGACAGATGAGCAGCATGTCTCCCAGTGAACACTTCCAGCACAGGAGAGTCTGTGTCAGGTTGAGCTGAGCATTCTGAGCTGAGCTGTAGGCCTCAGTGGTGATCATCACTAGCCTCAACACCATAGCTTCAACATCAGAGAGACGATGACAGAGGGGGCCCCTGCATGGATGATAGCTTGACACTATTTGTATTTTATCATTTTGACCTACCTTTTCTTGTGTCCAGTCACATGCAAATACTTAGTACAGATTTTTTTGTTTACCAGTGTCTGTTTTGAAGCTTTACTGAAGAGACATACTGTATATATATTTTTTTTTAAAGTTGAATTCATTATCTGAATAGATAATGTTCAATAAAACTGTCTCATCCATCTCATACTGAACAGTTTACATGGAAACGGACCGTGTGTAAAACCCAGCTAAACAAGCACAGGACCCCCTCTGGTAGGCAGTCAGTGGAGGAAGAGACCCAACACAGCAGCATCCCCTTGATCCAAACAGGCTCACCCAAGACGGGGGGGGGGGGGGGGTGACGAGGGTGGGGAGGCTGGGGGTGGAGGGCAACATCTGGTGTGTGTGTGGTCTAAAGCGGGCACAGGCACGGGGGGCAGCATCTGGCGGAGAGGCGCAGGACCACGCATGGCCTGGCACGGGGACCCGCAGGGGCAGGTGGGCAGCTGCCGCTCATTGCAACAGTTCACCACCAAACCTAATCAATTCATGTGCCTTTCCCCCCTCAGCCATCTGTCCTGGGCCGGGCCACACAGCACACGGGAGCACAGCCCCGCTCTGCTGCAGCCAGGACGCACGGGACCTGCATCACATGTCGGCTCTAACTGGAAAAGCTTTTACCATAGGACGGGACTCCGCCACCTGACTGACTTCATCTCCGTTTTGCAGAGAGTGAAGTTCTTCCTCTGAACTCGCTCGCTCTCTCGCTTCCGTGAAGCGAGGTACCCTGATGCGACCACAAGGGGGCAACCTAACATTGTGTTTTCGTGCAGCACTGCCTTCCGTCTTTGCCTTTGTTGTCATGATACGCTTCGCAAACAATGTGGTCCATTTTTATATATGAAGCATTTCCCCTTTTTGTCTGACCACTGCAGAGGCAGAGTCGCCTACGAGATGAACCTCCGGCACGCAGCAGGAGAGAGCAGGTCTTTGGGGAGCTGAAAGTGCAGGTGAGTGGGGTCCACTGGACAGCGGTGATCTTCAGAGCTGGCTGGAGTTCAAGCAGCAGAGGCACAACCTGGTGCTTGACTGTCATGCACTCTGACAGGCACATGTGTGTGTGGGGGGGGGGGGCAACAAAGTGAGCGGGGATCAAAGCAGGGCATTTTATCTCCACTACAGAGCTCCCCTCACCACATTTTGAATTCTACCAATCTGTTGAAACTGTCTGACTACGCTAAGAGGAGGGAGGGAGGGAGGGAGGGAGGGAGGGAGGGAGGGAGGGAGGGAGCAAATAGCAGTAACAGAAGGACAACACAGCAACAACGCCTTTCACAAAAGTCAAGACTTCCATGACATGCATATGAAAGAGCTTTGGAATGTAGCACAGGTGTGATTGGGAATTAGTTATGGGACTCCTGGTTCCTAACTATCATACTGATTCCTCATAGTAATAAAGTTAATTGTGAAACATAACTGTAAATGAACTTAAACTGTAGATGCAACAAAACTAAAGCACATCTGATATTGTATACAGAGAAGACCACCACATCACAACCCCTCCTACCCCCCCCCACCCCAATCTCAGGACTTACCTACTTAAACCAAGACTCTAATTTATTAATTCCTTAAGTAAAACATTACTAAACATGTTCAGTTGGTGCAGTCTTAAAACGGGTGGACTGCAGGTTACAGTAAACAGTGTACACGCCCTTGCCATCAAAGAGAGGAGCAGTGTGTGCTGAAGAGGACCAGATTGCAGCCAGGTCCTATCGCCAGCCCCACACTGTGTATGTGGGCACCAGACGGCTGCTGACCCGTGTTTCTGGTTGGCTGGCTCTGGGTCCGAGGCGCTGTTCAGAGGGCCCGGCTCGGCCCGGCCCAGCGGCCCTGAGGCAGGTGCTGGTCCTCCTGTCATAGGCAAGCTCAAGCCCTCTGAGCACCCCCCCCACCACCACGACTCCCAGCCGGCCCCCCCTCGGCAGATGGCGCCACGCTGAGGGCGCTTCTCTTACCCATAATTACCAAGGCCGGCTCCAGATGGAGCCATGCAGCCTCGCTGGTCTCTTCATCTGCCATCCCATTGGTCCCACTCCGAGATGCCCGCCACTTCCATGATGCCAGAGCCTCTCCGGGTCATCTGTGTGTCCACAGACCAGGCAGTGGACACGTCCCCTGCACACGCTCACTCACCAGGGCTCTCTGGAATGCCATTCAAAGTGTGTGGGATGTCAAATTGGAAACATCCCACGTTTTCCCTGAAGAAACATCAAATACATTATTCACAAAGCGATGCTTTGTTTTTTCCGGTCGGATATATTTGCGATGTTTACAATCCTACCTCTCGTGAACGTGAACGAACATGAAAGAGTTTTGTTCCAGCGTCCAGCTGTCTCTCTTCTGAATGCAGGCTGGTGCTACAGCAGCACCAACAGATGGGCACTCAGGGGAGACTCGGAGAGCGAGAGAGAGAGAGAGAGAGAGAGAGAGAAAGAGAGAGAGAGATACAGGCTCCTCATCTCGGAAGTTGTCCGCTCGAGAGTGGCATACCAGCGTGCCGACATAGTTAATAGAGAAACATATCAAAGAAAGTAACGCTCAAACTACAATGTCTGGGCTAGAGAAAGGAGGCGCAGCAGTGACAGGCTTCGAAGAAACATGAAGATAGGATTCTGCCACCTTCCTCACCCTCCACACACACACACACACAAACCCAGAAGTAATCATATACTCATATAAAAACAATATGTATTTGTACGAGAAAACAGGCCTTGCGTGTATACAAAAACTAATGTTTGTAGCAAAATATATGAGTTTGAGATCAAATTAAGTAGTGGAGATGGCTAGAGAGGGATGGGAGGGATGGGAGGGTGGTACATGGGTAAAGTGGGCTGGGGGTGGGGTGGGGGTGGGTGGGTGGAATAAGGGTGGCGGGGTGGTGATAGCGATGTTGGTAGAGGTGACCTTGTTACCATTTCAGGCTGAATTGGCCGGGCTGGTACGCAGGGAGGGTTGTGTCCGTAGGGGGAGAAGCAGACAGATGCCGTCTCTCTCTCCCTGTGGGTGAGACAGTGGAGAGTCTGGCTTGAGCAGCTGCCGCCCTAATGATGAGCTCCGCTTCTCCTCTTCGACCTACACAGCAAACTCCACTCCGACTTCCAACTCCCTACACTTACGTGCACCCCCGCGCACCCCCGAGCACCCCTACACGTGTCCACTGACAGGTTTGAGTTTGCAAACACTTTTGAGTTTGTGGTGGGACACAGATTTTGTTCTGCAGGAGTATAACATCCCATGTCTAAAGTGAGGTTGTGTGAAAAAATGCACTTGTTTGCATTTCCTGTGTGCAGCGTTCAGCCATGCTAACCCATTAGCAGTAGGGGGACACATAACACCTCTTGCAAGAGGACACAGTCTTTTACTTTCCTGATTTTTGTACTGTGATGTTGTGTTCTAGTGTATATATAGCATGTGTGTTTATAAGTGGCCCTGAGCTTAACTGTGTTTTTTGGGAGGGCACAGAGGAGTGGTGGTGTGGGGGTGAGTGGAGAGACGAGTAGAGGTTTGCAAGGCTTCCCACCAGATGCCAAACATGACATTTCCTGGCTGGGCCAGTGAACCACAGCAGGGGGGACATCTGTGTGGCTGCCTTTCATCCCCCCCGCATCCCCGGGCGAGGTGGCTGGGTACCTGCACGAGGGCAGGGGCCCTGGAGACACAGGCAGCCGGGGGACTGGAGCTCTGCAGCCAGCCAGGTCCGCGGCTCCCCCAGCTGGGGCTACTCTCGCCCCAGGGCCTGCCACACTGTCATCCAGCTGCAACATCTGCCCTCTCTCCCGGTCCTGTTTGATCTGGAGCCACCGGTCTGCCTGCCTGACTGTCTGCCTCTCTGTCAGCCTGCCTTTTTGCCTGCCCGCCTACGGTACTTGCCTGCCTGTCTGCCTTCCTCCCTGACTTTGCCTTTCTGCCAGCCTGCCTGCCAGCCTGCTCCCCTGCTTGCCTGTTTGCCCGCCTCTCTGCCTCTGCCTCTCTGCCTGTCCCACCTGCCTCTCTGCCTGCCTACATCACTAAACCCCCAGCACCACCTGCATCTCTCTGCCGTGGTGCCAGCTTGCTGACACACAAACAAGCAGACGCTCGACCACGGCACACACTGGCCTTGATCCACCTTCTGGACACCTGTAGTGAGACACGATCTGCTTCCAGCTCGCCGCGCTCATGTTCACACTCAATAATAAGCAGTCCTTTCGTTTTATTTCAAGCTTTTAGTTAGCAGCTAAAGGATTTTGTCCTCTCCATGACATGGGATGAAGATTAATCAAATGTAGCCAGTGATTCAAATTGAATCATTTATATTTACACATGTTAATTCAGCAGATGCTTTTTATCCAAAGCGACATACAAAAAAGTCTCATAGATTTTAACAAATTCAAACAAATGCTCATAGTTTCTCCCATGTACCGTATTCCATGCAGGGTTTTTTCCCTCTCCTATCGCATCTCCATACTTAGTGTAAACTGGCTGAGAACCGGACAATTTTCAGGCCACAAGCCAATGGTGGCCTCACTAAACTGCATCCCACTGGCTGTGCAGGCCAGGCTTGTTGCGGTCACTGCTGGAAACCATTTAGATCCTGGCTTGGGGAAATAGTGGAATATCCCAATCATTACTCTGCCTCTCTATAAGTGCTGTATAAACACACAGAGTTGAGGCTTCGTAAGAGCTCCCACATGGTTCCACACAGTCCCTTACTCCAAAAGACTGTCCACAATGGCAAGGTTACATACAAATGTTTCGACAGGGACAGACGCCATTTTCAATGCACGGTGTCGTTGTCTCCGTGACCACAGGCTGTCTGTGCTGTCCAGGTAAAGAGGAGAACACTGAGGCATTCAGTAGGAGAGGAAAAACATGACACCTCATTTTCAACCCAGAGAGGGAGAGCAATGTAGCATCTAAGATGCTTCACAAGGGATCAGCTGTATTACAGTCCTGTATATATCGTGGTGTTTTCATAAGTATGTAATGTACCCGGCATTAAATATTGTGATGTCAGCTTTTTTTTTTTTATACCAAGAGAGTCAAAGAGAGTTCTATTTGGCACTCTGTTGCTTATTAACTACAATGTGGCCTTAATTCCTTTTGTGGCACAAAACTTAAATTATAAACGTCAACAGGGTTCCTCTCTTCTGTTTCCTCCTTGTTCTAGATGAAGCTTACATTTACATTTAGCAGACGTTCTTATCCAGAGCGACTTATAGTAAGTACAGGGACATTCCCCCTGAGGCAAGTAGGGTGAAGTGCCTTGCCCAAGGACACAACGTCATTTGGCACGGCCGGGAATCGAACTGGCAACCTTCAGATTACTAGCCCGCTTCCCTCACCGCTCAGCCGCCTGACTCCCGATATAACAGGCCTCTGTCAACCCAAGGAAAAACTTCTGAAGATGACCCATGGAATAACGCAGTCATGTCAAGTCCCGACAACCGTGTAAAGGAGGTTTTGTGCCAAAGTGTTTTTATGAGGAAAAAGAAGAGGCATATTTATGTTGTAGTTACACTAATGGAAAGCGACTCAACGGCTAGCTGCAGGAAATGGCACTTTAGCAAATTAGGGCTCCCGTTTCTAAGCACCCTTTCTCTGATGATGCACTGACCCAAAACAACCCTGGGAGTCGAAACATGACAAGTGTGAAATGCTTTACGACCGTTGCTGCCAGAGATTACATTACATGAATAACAACTGAGCTGACACGCCATATAACCCAATCAGACACAATCTAGCAGTGTTTGGCAGCAGAGCTGCCAGGGGGGTAGGAGAGGACCCAGGGCAATCATGGTGGAGGGGCAGGCAGGGAGGGTGGGGGCCAGCACTGCAGGACAAGGAGGCTGGAAAGAGGTGTCGATGCCTGGACTGTGTTAGCCAGTTCGCCCCTGACCAAGCTCACGGTTGGATGGTGTGGGTGGGCCACACATGGCCCAGGACGGGAAAGGGGGGGAGGGGGTCGGAGAGGAGGGCATGTCTGTCGCCCAGGGGGCCCAGGGTGTTTGGATAAGTCTCCGTGGTAGGAGCCTCCGTGTGTGTGAGGGGGGGATCAGAGAGAGGCTTCACACCTGGAGCTCCCTGTACCAGAGGAGAGGCTCCAGTCAGTCTAGCCAGCATCTGGAGGAGAGGAGACGGGGCCACAGAAGTGCACGACTCCCCTCCCATTTCTCTTACCCTCTCTCTCTCTCTCTCTCTCCCCTCCCTAAGTGAAATCATCGCTAAGAAAACTAAACTGGCACCAAGGTTAGGGAGACCTCTAAACTCTGATCGTTTATCAGAAACGCTACATTTCTCCCACTGACCCCTCCCCCCTCCTCCCTGACTCTCAGGCTGAGAAGCAGTGAAACACCGCACTCTCTCCCTTCCAGTAAAACCCTGCTTAAAGCCCAGAGGACCGCCGGGACGCAGAACTCAAGTGACCCTGTTCTTCAGTGCAATCGGTGGCATCTGATTGAATTTTATTCTTCTGAAGGAGCCAAACTAATAACGTCTGCTGCTGTGCTCCTCGTCATGGGTCCCTGCCTATTAACATGTGGCATAATTAGAGGAGCAAGAGAGGATGGTCCCAGAGGAGGCAGCCTTAACACAACACAGGCTAATGGCTCAGGACAGATAGGCAGAGGAAGACAGATAGGCAGGCAGGCAGGCAGGCAGGCAGGCAGGCAGGCAGGCAGGCAGGCAGGCAGGCAGGCAGGCAGGCAGGCAGGCAGATTGACAGGCAGGCAGGCAGATAGGAAGGCAGGCAGGCAGGCAGATTGACAGGCAGGCAGCAAACAGGAAGGAAATGGGTAGAGAATGGGTAGGGAATTATTCCATGTGAAGGCCAGGTAGATATTTTGGTGTGACAGCACTGATCTCCAATGTGTGCTGTCCTCCTTATTCATCAGTGGGTCATCCCTTAAGCGTCTTGGTGTTGTTTTTTAATTGGGTGTGCTCAAGCCTTCGGCGAGAGCACAACCTTTGTTCTCTCACATATATATTTATTTATTATTTATTTATTTTCGCCCCCCTAAAACTCAGTCAATATTTGGCCTACATACACAACGGCGGTGTCAAAAGGTTCGTCTTGGTAGCGATTGCGTTGCTTCTATTGGAATTTACGTTCCGTTGCATGGTTTGGGCTTAAGTTAAGTTTTTGTGGCGAAAAGTGAAGCTAACGGTGGCTAATTTGCTAGCCACATTCACTGACGTTACTAACGTCACTACGTCACTAACGTCACGAAACCACGCGTGACTACCTGTAGCAGAACATTCGTTTCGCATCTGTTAACTTGGGGGATAGCTAGGCTAACTATAGCTTTACTGCAAGGCAGCTGCAGGAACGCCACAAGCAAAGAGGCCAGGGTGATAACTATTTACTCATTTTACTTTGTGATATGACACACAATTGTGATGTGTAATGTACAATATTAGCTGATATTATTAAGGAAGTAAGCCCACATCTACTTTCGGAAACAGTAGTCTACTATTTCACTGAAATATTAGCATCATGACATTAGCCTCTGTTGCCCGGGCAACACATACTACAGTGGTCTATGATGTAGCGTTATCTGTTTTCAATCCTTAAAATAAACATTCCTCACATATACATTTTCGTTGTAGGATTTATTATGACATTAGATTACAAGTAAACGATTTGTGGGTGAAATTATCATTACCTGTGGTTTCAATCCAGTGTATCACTGCAACGCTGTAGCCTACGCGAGACACCTGACAAAAACATCTAACATACACAGCTGTTTAGGAAGTCAAACGGCGACAGAACATGTTCGGCACTCCCCTTACTTAAATCAAAAGTCTATCTAACTACTAACCTGAACTTCATTGCCACAGCCTAAACTTTGTCAATCTGTTCATGAAAATAATTAATTTCAGCCTAAACCGTACAACGGAACATTTAATCGAATTCAACCAACGCAATCGCTACCGAGACGAACACAGCAGTAGTCTAGTACTGTACCGTAGTAGTAGAATTTACCGGGGCAGCTTCTCCACACAGGGCTATATCGCATTTTGCGTTGTTACCTTACAATGATCGCTACCAGTGAGCTTTTTATGATGAGCGATTTTCCACTAAATAAATGTCAAGCTTATTTACGTTTTGGGGGGCATATTTTCAGTTAGCAGATGGTACTGTTTGAATCGCGATTCCATCTTCTACTGCCGGGTAACGTCGTAGAATAATCTTCAAAGGGGGTTCTTTATTAATGAATGAATGCAATGAGTAGGCTAAATGCATGAAAATATCACGAGAAGGGAAAAACTTAAAAGGACGTTTAAGTCATAGAGATTAGGTCAATTTGTACACCGGTCTGCCAAATTTATTCGTTTTGATTCAACAATGAGGCTGCCTCTTGCAGGGGAAATGAGAAGACATCCATTTCATTCTACACTTCACTCGTATTTTCAGTTGTAAATGAGCAGCAAAAAAAAAATGCTTTTAAATCTATGTCATCTTTATAAATAATAAGTATGCATTTTTATATAAAATACAGAAATATCAGTTGTAAAAATGTCATTAAAAAACGGACCCCTGTCCAACCGACGCAAGCAAGCACACCCTACAATTTCCCCAGAAATTGTACCCTCTCTAGTTCCCTTTCTTTTTTTCATTCTTCATTAAGTCTGCCAAATCTTAACAAGAACTAATTTCAAAGAGAGAAAATTACGATTATCACAGAGGACAAAGAACAGAATATCACAACAGATGGCCTTTAATCGATATCCATATAAATAAAAAAAACAATCAAGACAACCTCTCAGACCTTCAAAGTCAGAGTCTATCATTTTGCATTCCATCAACGGCCTATTATGCCTAGAAAGAGGCCTTGGCTGATTTTGCAGCACAAGGGTAACCATCATCTATATGAAGCTAAATCATTGAGAAGGATGGCACAGAGCAAATATAACTTAGACAAGCACATATAACCATTAACCTTGTGTACTGTGTAATTGCTGATATTTCTCATCCTGAGTTTAACACATTAAACTCAACTAGGGAGTCAGGTGGCCGAGCGGTGAGGGAAGCGGGCTAGTAATCCGAAGGTTGCCAGTTCGATTCCCGGCCGTGCCAACTGACGTTGTGTCCTTGGGCAAGGCACTTCACCCTACTTGCCTCGGGGAGAATGTCCCTGTACTTACTGTAGGTCGCTCTGGATAAGAGCGTCTGCTAAATGACTAAATGTAAATGTAAACCCTCCCATCAATGTCTCTATTCAACATCTCATCAGCCCTGTGGGGAGAACCCACCAATCCACTAAGAACACAAGAATGCTCTATTGGACCCAAGTTCTGCAAAGGGTTTTTCTTACAGGGGTGAAATGGTGAGAAGAAAAAGGACATTTTCCCTGACAGTGAAGCCACTTTGACAGACGTACAACACAATCTATACTGGGTTCCATAGTCATGTATTTGTGTGTGCATAAATACGTACACGGTATATACATTTAAACTTGATGTGTATATGTTTATACACACTCAAACATATATATGCAGTATATATACACTTTGTATTATGTATGTGTATGTATGTCCTGAAGGTCAGTGCTGTGTTTCACCTCACCTTTTCTTTAATTTTTTATTTGACCTTTATTTATCCAGGTAAAATCAATTGAGAACCAATTCTCATTTACAATGATGACCTGTCCAGGAGGCAGAAGCACAGTCCACACAAGTGACACAACCAACACAGATACAAAACAGTATGACAAACACATGAGGAAAAGGAAAAAACACACATGAATAAACACCATACACCAAAATAAACAATAGAATAAATAAGAAAAAGAAATAAAGAAAAAGCAGATTGCTGGGTTTTCTTTATAAAAATGAGAGCGAGAGAGAGCAAGAGAGACCGAGAGCGAGAAAGAGTGAGAGAAAGCGAAGCGAGAGAAAGCGAGAGCAGGTGTCCCTGCCCTTGTGACTCTAGGCAAAGAGGCGCTAATGCTGACTTGGAGCACAACAAAGGCCCCACAAAGACTTTGCATTTTATCTGCAGACGATCTGTGAGTCCATCCAGTTAGCAAGCACCGCTATTGTTTCCCAGTAACCATTCATGCAAAACATGACATGCAGCTCTTAATTCAGTCCCCATTGCATTTCCACACTCTATACAGTGTAGTCAAATCCTGGTTACTGCTGCATATCACAAAGGGACACATTTTCTTATGTGTGCGACCTTAACAGAGGTCTCACACGCTGCCAAACGGTTTTGTTACTTTGTCTTGCAAATAGTTTCAGTTTATGGACGCACTGTCAGGCTACAAGCATACATTACAACAGCGCATCATGGTTGTCATGCTTGGCATCAGACTCTGACTCAAACCCTCCAGTGCCCAAGAAAGCCTGTTTACCTGGAGACATTTGCTGTTTGCCCCTCATAGTGCAGGATTTGTCATGGCTCACTGCTTTACTTAGTGTTGTGTGTCTGGAATGAGCCCCGTGTGTTAGGTGTTATTTGTCTATCTCCCTGGCTCTCAGCCAGTTTGATCTCTTCATCGCAAAACCTTCTCTTTCCAAATTCCTGAGGATGTTTATCTTCCTTTTTTTGCCCACGCTCTCATCCCAATTATTTCAACAAACCGCCCCCGCCCGCCCCCCCCCCACACACACACACAAACACACACACATCCTCTACCAGTTGACACCCCCCTTCGCAGGGAAATGTGCACACACCCAAAGGAGTGAGTCACTTGTCATGTCCCATTCTGAAGCTGACTGGCAGAAGAGCTCCTCTGGGTCTCTGAGCTGCTACCACACAGCAGGATGACTGATGGCATCTTCCCCCCGGGCCACTAATACAGCGCTCCAACATTTCCCTCCATTTTGCTATCTATCAAGTTGCTGAGCTTGAAGCCTTTTGTTTTCAGGTTGCGATCATGTCGTTACTAGTCTGGTTCTTTCATTTGGTGAAAGAGTGTATTTTTATAATTAAAACTAATTGCGCATGTGAACGCTCGCTCCCATAGTCTGAGGTCTTGCTCAAGCTGAGGCAAACAACATTAAAAGCAACTTATGTGTGGCTGAGTGTTGGAAACTCATCTGTTATCATAATGACATTGTAGAAATGCTTTTTACATGCACGTGTTCCCCTACAGTGAGCAAATGGAGAACCCGCTACACCCAGGATTAATGGGAATCAAGCACTAATTCAACCAGTCACTCTAAATACTTTATATTACTGGATTGTAATGAAACTGAAAACATCAGACTTGATTTAGGAGTTAAAAAGCTTTCTGTGTCTAATGTTTCTGTTTTAAGCAATTAGCCATGCGTTTGGTAAAACTCTGCATTATCATCTTCTAGGAGAACATTAACTGTAATCAGTTTAGTCCTTTAGGACCTATAGTATATTTCATAAATGAATGATTGTAAAGGGCTACATTTTTTTCAAATCAAGGTTAAGGAAAAATTCAAACCAGGTTTATATAGCTGGCATAGCATAAATAGTTATCTAAAAAATTGAGGGTAAATGCATAAATGTATAAGGTTGTCTCAGTGTTTGGCCTTGGTTGGAGTCCTATCACAAAAGTCCATTGTTCCTATTTCCTCTCTATGGATCAATGGAGCTATGGAGCAAACCTCGTCAGATCCCTCCTCACTGATTGACCTCGATCAGCACTAAGGGCCTCGCTGTAATTGCATCCCTGAAATGGGATTTGAGTGGAATAGAATTTGTCCTTATTCATTATTCATTTGTCCTTCATTTAACTCTGCCTTATTTTCCCTTGGCCTCTTTTAATCGATGTCAATTATATTTCTTTGAAATGCCTGTCACTATAAAAGTCCACCTTTGCCATTACAGAGGTATTCATGGATTTGAAGATATCATGTTGAAGTGATTGCTGAATGGAAAAGCTCTTATCCTATGTCAAAGAACCCTGCTTTGTGGCCTCAAAGACACAAGATATAAGATTAACTTATTCTAGAAACCTCTGAAGAAAAGAAAGTTAGAATCTGCTTTGGTGGCAAAAAGTTTTTACACTCCATTTACCGGTAGTGCAAAAACTGTTTAAATACCAGATTAGACATGGATGCTAGTACTATCCAGACACTACTTCTACAGGCTGAAATATAACGACTGCAGAAGTTCCAGAAGAGCCCATTCTCACACAGGACTGACTCATCACATTTTCTTCTTAATGTTGTCGTATTTCACTGTGGCCATAGCTGGGGCTGTCAGGGGTATTGCCCTGCAGGGGCCTACAGTAAGTGCTGCAGCTATCTTTCTGGGAGAGCTAACCTCACACTTAAATCACCTGCCAAGCGTACAGTGGTGAGACCCCATGCAACACTGACCATTTGCATAAGAAGGAAATACAGATTTTAATTCCCTTTGAATGAAAACATCCCCTGCGATGAACAGACTGTTGTTTTATTTAGAAAGCCATTTCTACCGTCCACAACCAGTTGAACTTGACTCCAACTGCTTTCTCTCTGATTCTTTTTTATGAAACAGTGGAGCACACATCGTAAAGACGATGGCATCATCTTGGCAGGTCCATATTTCATTTTCATCTAATGGGGGGGGATTGTCAGACAGCAGACCTATTTACTTGGAGGTGCTGGGAGTCAGAGGGCCCCTTGTGCTGCAGGGTCAAGTCAATGCTGTGAGGGCCACAGTGGCACAAGGCCATTCGTCAAAACGTCGATGCATTGGATAATTAATGGGTCCCTGCTGCCCTAGGCACTCTCCAGGTCTGTACAGATACTCTCCTGCCAGCACTCCACGGCCACACTTCCCTTTCTCCTTTCCTTCCAGACTGTGGTTGATAAAAATTGCTGATAACCTGATAACCACAGTTCTGTAGATGAGAAGGTAGTTGTAAGGCCAGTGTAATGGTTATGTATGTGTGTGTGTGTGCCCGCATGCATGCGGATGTTTATAATGTTGGCTAGTCTTATTAAACATCGACTACACTGCATAGTCTCTCAGCATTGCTGTTCAGTTTGCCAGCTCCCTCCCCCCCACCATATATCCTACCTACTGAGTTGGAATTCATTTACCTTCTTTCTTCTCTTCCCTATTTCCCTGGAGACACTTCGACCCACAGTCCCTGAGACACCCCCATCTCACCTAATCACATTTCCAGCACAGGAGCACTCCATCTCAGCGCCCCCCCCCCCCCCCCCCCCCGCTCACAGCTCCCCACTCCCCCCAGTCATCACAAAGCTCTCATCTCACCCAGCATCTCTGCCCGTGTCTATCAAAAGCCTGTGCCAGTGCTACTGTAAAAGACAGTAGTGGGATGTGTATAATTGAAGTGGCTTCTCTGTCCATGGCCACTAAGGGAGCGTACGGAACCCAAAGCAAAAATTGGAGAGTGAAAATTGCTCCGTCTGCAAATGTTCACCTGTGCTGTGGTTTTAATGGAAGGGGCTGACGGTAGTGAGGCAGGAAAGTGGTCGGCCATTACCCAGGAGGATGGAATGACTGAGACGGAGCTGTCTTCTCTCAGCCTGGGGATGTTCAAGTCAGCTAGATGTTTGTGATTTTTCAAAAGTGAAAAAATAGAATAACATATTGAATGAAGCAATTAGAGTAATTTTATTTTGCCTCAGGACAATACATCCTGAAGTATTTTGTCTATATCTCAAAAGCACTGAACTTATAAACACGGCAAATCTAAGATCAGAACAAAAACAACAGAACATAGTACATTTAGTAGATTCTAAATTTACTCCGTCAGTAACCTTTCCCGAAATGTCATCAAGCCGGTAAGGTAATACACAAATGTACAATTTCTACTTGCTTGGGGAGACAGTCCAATGAGCAACTGATAAGAGCAGAGATACGATCACCTGAGCTGACAATGCCGTGACTGTTCCTTCTCCTCCAGGAGGGCTCTAATGACAGGTCGTTTTAGACCCATCCTTAATTAAACCGTCTAGACAGACACCATTCAGTCCTCTAATATAGGGGCCTATTACAGACAGCGGTGCCCAAGCATTCATGATGATTATGCAGCAGCCTGGCCCAACCATAGCTACCACTCTACCTGAGAGAGAGAGAGACAGAGAGAGAGAGAGAGAGAGAGAGAGAGAGGGAGGGAGGGAGGGAGGGAGAGAGAGAGAGAGAGAGAGAGAGAGAGAGAGAGAGAGAGAGAGAGAGAGAGAGAGAGAGAGAGAGAGAGAGAGAGAGAGAGAGAGAGAGAGAGAGAGAGAGAGAGAGAGAGAGAGAGAGAGAGAGAAAATCAAGCTCTTAGAGAAACAAGGACCATGAATCATGTTAAGGAACAACAGGAACATCCTCACCCTATCCTTTTTCACTTCCTAGCTTTGTAACGCCCCAAAGAAACACAAGCGATAGGATGCACATTTGACACATTCGGAGAGAAGACCCAGAGTTGAGCCGTGCAGAGATACAGCATATTGTAGTCAGTCCTGTCAGTCAGAGCACAGACACGGCAGCATGTGAGAAGCTATCTATCTGAGATAGAGGAGACAAAGAGAGGGTTGGCCATGATAAGGTTTGGCAGCGGAAAGGGAACCGTCTGAACAGTGTCACACAAAGTGGCTGGGAGGAAGGAGGATCATGTCTTTTTTTTCCTGGGGTGGAACTGAAGGACAGCCTGAGAAGACATGGTTTAGGATTTTGCTTCAAACTCCAGAGCAATAAGGAGATATAATGCTCAGTAGCTCACTGACCCTAACCGTAACCCTTTGATACAAACTGAAAGCTGTTTAGCTGCTCTGAGCCACCAGACTTAGTTAAAACCCATCCTCATCAGATCCGTCTGGGCTATCCTGATGCTGGCCAGAGATTAGGTTCAGCCACAGATCCAGTGAGGTGGCACGGACATGGATTTCCAGAGAAGCCCCCCCCACCCACAATGCTCTGAATATCTCTCCTTTAGGAAATAAAAACAAAAGAGGAACTGCCTCTTATCATGGAGCTTCCATTGCTGTTCCTGTAACAAAAGACGGGTAAATGCCTCGGAAGGCTGTCATTGTATCACACATGGGCGTCGGCAGAATTCATTGTTGGGAAAATAGGTGTTTATTTTCAACATTTGGTTTTAATTGACAGTTTATCGATCCGTCATGTCATGTACAGTGGGCCCTATCCCAACTATATATTTCCATCCAACCAGGGCACCCCTGAATCTTTCCCTCACCTCTTTACTGGTGACATGTATCACAGTGCCAAATCTCACAAGTAATTTTGTCAGACGTTTTTTGAACACCTGTCACACTCTTGGGGGGGAGGGGGGGGGGGGGCGTTATTAATTTGCAAATACGAAAGTTGCCCTCTTTGAATACTAATTAGTAAAAACCTGAGTGGTTTTCGTGGGAGCTGAGAGCTCTCCAGAGGCTAGGCAGCCTCTCCACACCCCAGGCCATGGCAGCCATTGTCACAGCCTCACACTGTTCATTGTCAACAAAATGCCTGAAAGAAACTGAAGCATTGTCAACCCTCTATTAACTGTTTCTCTTTCTCTCTTTCTCTCTCTGTCTCTCTTACAACAAAAGGTTGACCTCTTTTTCAAATGATGGACACTATTTTGCTTTGCCGTACATTCATATTTTAATAGGAACTGGAGAGTTCTTGAGATCATTTTGTGCAATAATAACCAATTGGGACTTTTTAGGGCTAAGTGTTGTCAAGCTTGTTTGTATCATATTGGTTTGTTATATAAGTCTCCCCAGTTCATGAGTTAACCAGAAATTCCATCCAAAAGAACTTCAGTCACACTCTCTCCCCCCACCGAACATTATCATACAGTACCAGATAAGGATGCTGTTCATCAAACAAAGCCCAGACAGCCCTGGGGCATCCTTTCTAACCTTTATCCCACTCTCCAGTGAGACAGCTCAGAGCTGGACTCATCTACACGCTAAAAGCAGCATTGATGAATGGCGATGTGACCAGCTCGTAAATCACACTCGGGACGATGTCTGGTTCCTCTCCCTGAGAGTGCTCGCCCACCACTGCTAAACACGGCAACATGGCCGCCTCCCATGCTGCCATATGTAGTGTCTGTCTATACAGTTACTGTACCAGGGACTCTGTACTGTACTGTATGCATGTTTATTTGAGAGAGACTGTAGGAAAAATTTATACGTTTGGTTCAGAGTCACCGTAACAAAGACCCTATGTGTATGTTTGTTTGAGGCAGTGACAAATCTTAATTTATGTGTATTTTATTGGAGAACCTGTGAAAGCCAATCTGTGTGTATGTTTGAGAGAGAGCGTGCCAGGGAGTCTCTGTGTATGTTGCAGTTGGCCTGTGCCAGCACAACTGCCTACATGATGAGGGATTATTTTGAACATTGTTGTGCATCCTGTAAATACGTAGGGGAAGGAATGTGTTTACGTTGAATGACAAGTTTCTAGTTGTTGTTGTAAATCTTCATATTTTGGAGGCTGATTAGAGTTGATTAAAATCCAATAAGAAACAGGCGGTGAAACACAGGATGGTGTCAGTGTTTTATGAGCCGTTCCACAGAGGCAGCAAGACAGTAGGGGCATACTGTACAGTAAAAGATGGGGAGCTGGTAAAAGATGCAGCCAGTCATAAAACTGTGACTGCAAAGGTAATGAGTAAATTGCATGTTTCATAGAGTGCAGTATAATATGGTAATTGCTGCAGCGCAGTGGCTAGACGCCAGATTTAGAATGAGAAAAAAAAAAACTGTAATCAAGCCGAGATGATGTAGGATGCGACTCTGCTGTGGCACGCTGCAAGCCGCGAAGCACCATCAAACTGTCTCTCTCAGCGCTTTTACATAATAAACCGCATTGTTTATCGGCTGCATTGTTTTTATTTTGTTTTTCATTACTTCAACAGTGGCTCGATATGAGCGCAGGGTGGGGTGTTCTGTGTTGAGTGTTCTGGATTATGACACACAGCCAGCCAAACCAGTGGCTGAACAGCTCAATATTAGTTTTTATTGTTTCCAGCTGCTGGGACGATGACTGGATGTCAGAGCGATGCTACACTTCCTGTGGAGCTTGACAGTAATTACAGCTCCGCCCCTTAATCCTTTCTGAGCACAGCCCACCAGCAGCTCCCACTGAGTGTCTCTCACCAGCCTGGCTGAAGCCCACTTCCTTCACACAACCTCACCATGAAAACACTCTAAGCAGTCTAAATACTGCTACCATGTCAGCTCTCTCCCCCTCTTACGCTCTTTCATTCTCTCTCTCCTCTCTCTGACTTTACATTCATAAACTGTACAACCTCTCAATCATTTTTTGGGGTTGTTTTCTGCCTTTTCCGACACAACATACGGCCTTATGAAGAGTAAAGGACAGTACAGCATTGATCGAGCCAACGCTGATTTGTAGAAATAAACTCCTTCCCCTGCACCATTTCATTGACACTGAAATAGTCATTCTCCTGTATAGTGGAGACCTGCTGTGCCCAGGACAAGGGTTCAGCAATTCAAGGTTGATGCCCACCCGTGCCCTCACCTCCACTGCAAATGCCAGGGGCAGACGGAACAAAGAGATCCTGTGTTTGAGTGATGATGAAGGAGAGATGGCAGAGAGAGAGAAAAGGGAGGAGGGGTTAAGTAAAGAGAGGGCACAGGAAGTGTAATAGAGATAAAGAAAGAAAGACAGACAGAAAAAAGGAAAAAAAGAAAGAAGGGAATCCTGAGAGATGAGGACAGGGCCCTGAGGTCACAACTGACAGTTTTGGAGAGAAGACCTGGGGAGGCAGTGGGGGTGGAGGGAGGGGGGTATTCTCTCCCCTCTGCCCCGGTGGAGCTGCTCTGTCTCTGGCCTGCCAGTGACCCTGAAAGCCGCCATTATCCCCGGCTGTGTGGACAGTGGCCAGGCTGGGGTGACCTCCACATGGGATCCGCAAACACGGCGCCACAGCCCGGACTCTGCCTGCATCAAAGCAGCCATTGTGCGGACCATTAACTGGAAACTAATAGGAACAAGAGGGAAGTCCAATGTACTAATCCACACAGGAGCCTACAAATTCTCTTCCTTCGCTGTGTAACATTGTCTCCTCCGTCTTGGACTTACAGAACTTGACTGTTTTTGTTCACCGTGGGGGAGCACTTGGTCTTGATGAGAAACGCCTCTTACCTGTAGCAGAAGTGAGAGGAAATACACAGCAGTGCTGTGAGGAGGGCGGTAAAACCGTGAGTGTTACTGCGGCCCCCTGGTTCTCATGAGAAGGAGCTCTCAGGAGGGGGGAGTGAGGGGGGGGAGGGGCTGCGGACGGGGGGGGGGCTAAACGAGCACAGTGCTACGCGTAAACGTCCCGCATTAGTGACAGCTCCATTACCCAGAGGTGGGCAGATGTCCGCCCTGGCGCCTGGCAGAGGAGCAGCTGAGGCAGGTGGAGCAGGAGGGGAGCGGGGCCGGGCAGGTGTTCTCCCTCTGGGTCTCTCTCCCCGGCACGCCGCTCACTGACCCGCACTTAGCCGCTCCTCACCTGGCCTGCCTGCCTGGCCCCGCCAGCACAAGCCCAGCACACACACACATGCATGCCACGTGCTCCACTGACCTGTATTCACACACAGCAGAGAGAGATACTGCGAGGAGGTACGACCAGAAAACTCACTTGCAGCTGAGACCAAGGAAAACGAGGTGTGAGATTAAAAGAAACGGGGGGGGGGGGGGGGGGGAACGATAGGTATATTCTAGGAATAGGAAGGGTAAGTCATCTGACAGGCTTCTCCACCATATCTGGGCTAGTCAGTTGGCTGAGCGGTGAGGGAGTCGGGCTAGTAATCCGAAGGTTGCCAGTTTGATTCCCGGTCATGCCACCTGACGTTGTGTCCTTGGGCAAGGCACTTCACCCTACTTGCCTCGGGGGAATGTCCCTGTACTTACTGTAAGTCGCTCTGGATAAGAGCGTCTGCTAAATGACTAAATGTAAATATCTCTTTCACCGAGTCGTTTTCTCTCTGAGTGTTGAGAATAACTAGGGTCGGCTGTGTCATATTGATCTGTTTGGGAAGAACCCTGTAGCCCTAGGCTAACTAGCAGGAACAACCAAACACACCTGCAGTCTTCAAGAGACCCCAACTTCCTAAAATGCAAATGTTCTGAACGTTCTGCGCATGTATGCCTCTGTGTGTGTGCAACGTATTTGTGTGTATATGCATGATACCGCCACGCATTGTGTTTGATATCAGCAAGAGTTCCGGAGTTCCCCTTTGTAACAAAGGGGCATTTCTTTTCCTGAATGACATAGCGGTCAAGGGGCTAAGAGGTAGGACCAGCTCCGTCAGATTATCCCCACTGTACACATTGAGGTGTGTGTGACCCATCTCTGACATGTGGGTGTGCATTTCCACAAGGACCACTTGAGCAAACGGGGCCTCCATCACATCACACAGACGTCATTTGTTCACCAGAGTGTGGGCCGGGGTCTAGGCCAAACAGAGACGCCAAGTCCAACCTTTTATGTCGGTAATCTTTCCCATCTCCTTCTTTGAAGTTCCAGTGAGGCCTTGAGACGGCAGTGCAAATAGCACCTGTCCTATGAAGTCATGCCCGAGGCCTCTCCTCAACGCGGAGCGGGAGAGAGACAGAGAAAGGTAGAGAGGGAGAGGGGGGGAAGAGACCTTAAGGCAGCACCATCAGCAGAATAGGAATTAGATGAAACAATAGAGCATCCTCGTGTCATGATGCACTGAGATCCTCCACCCTCCTCCTCCTCCCCCTGTACCCTACGAAAACTATAGGAAGACGTGCTTCACCCCCAGATGCACAGAACAGAATAAGCCCGATTGACTGCCAGCCATGACTTGACTGCTTCACTGTACGGACCAGGGTTACAAAGACAGGCAGGGATGTGTGTCTACACTGAACTCTGAAATGTAAAAAAATAATCATTTAAGAATAGGACTTTTTGGATTTGGTTCTAGAGGAGGATTCAGGCCCCTACCCATGGAACCTACCCTGCAACCTGAATAGAACTAGACAATCATTGACTCCCAGGGACAAAGCAACAATGTGAACGAGAGGCAATAAAACAGCCAAGAATGTGGACGCGGACTCAGGCAACGAGTGTTCCTGATGAGGAACCCCGTTCTCCAGGGAGGGTCGCACCACATGGCCAGTCCATCCAGCGGCTGGGTCATCCTTTCCTCCCAACAACCTGTCCTGGTGAGCCGTGCCTGCTGGGGGAGCGGGGCATCCGAGAGCAGGCACTTAGGGGCCGGGGCGTAGAGGCGGTGATCTGGCAGTCCGATCACGAGCAGACGGCGGCAGCCAAAAGCCTTTAACATTGAGACAGTGCCAGCATGAGGGCTTGCCAGTGTCCATCGCCACGGGAGTCATTCAGTTGACTGGAGCGGAAGGGGACTCCAGGGGAAACAAGTCAAACAAGTCCTTTATGGGTCCGAACGGATGCTGTTATTCATCCCACAGAGCAAGTACAGTCGATGTCCTGGAGCAGGACATGCAAATTCAATAGGTGCTGGCTACTGATGTGAGAATGAACTGGAGATTGAAACCCTTGGGCTGTAGCCCCAAAGTGGTGCCAGTTACGTATGACTAACAAGTAATCACAGTTCAGAATTTATATCTCATATGCTTCTGAACAACTACCTCATGATCAAGTATAGTTCAGTCCTGTAGAGCCCTGCTGGGTAGTGTGTGGGGACTAGACCTCCAGAGAATGTGACAGCTCTGTGATGCTCTTTCCACAGGAGTGTAAATAAAGACGTCTTTCCGCCACAGGTGCCCATTTCTGACTGTGAAAGGGGCGAATGAACACACTGTCTGTAGAGTAAGTTAGAAAATACAACATTTCAGCAACTGCAAGAGGTCTCTTTCCCAACTATAATATCATGAACACATGACAGTTTGTGGGCTTGCTGAGCCAAGGTTTATTGAATGTTTAGTGTTTGAACAAAAATAAGGGTTTGCTGAGTTAGTGGTTTACACAAAGCACTCTGAGTGATCTGCCTGCATGAGACAAAAATAGAATGAGCCACCTTCAAATGAATAGGTTTTCCTTCAGATCACCGATAAACACTTCAAGTACATTTTAAACTTAATGCATACTAAATGAGGTGATCATGATAAGTGCTTTATAGCTATTGTGCCTAGGCTTATGAATGTGGCATAATTTCCCCTTAAAATTTGCATTTGTAAGATGAAATACAGTGCACAAATATGAGACAGGCATTCCTGAGTGCGTGTGCGTGTTTGTGTGCAGAAATGCAAACCAGTGCAGGTGTGTGGCTTGGGGCAGTGAGTGAGGCACCGCAAGGAGTTCACTCTCATTGGTGAAGTCAGCTGAGAACGCGCGTTGACTGACAGCTACGGTAGTCATAGCAGCCGCCTGAGCGGCGCCGAACCGACTGGCTTCAAGCTCTGCTGTGAATGAATGTCGTCACAGGGCTGGCGCCAGGGAGTCGGTGGAAGTAGGAGCTTGCGGCGAACAAACTCTTTAATGCAGTGTGTGCCCAGTGGTGCCAAGCCATCAACCGGTTGGGTTTAGCTTGGTAGAGTGAGGGAGACCGGGCAACTGATAAACCTATTGATGGTCACATAAGGCTACCATTCTTACCTGAAGTTGCTTACCTGTAACTTAACTGTTGTGGACACTGGAGTGTCTCAGATGCAAACCGCAGTTTCCCACTGATTATTAAAGCTAACAAGGTTGGGCACGTATTTAAAAAGGCTTTGTAGGCAACATAGGCACTCAAGTGTTCCTCAGGTGAGAAAGAGAAAGTGAGCGCTCACTTTCTCATTACTTGCTAAAGAACGTCTCCAAGAATGCGGAAGATAGGGGGCGGGATTTGTACATTTTTTGTGACACACCACAGCGATTGCTTTGAGACGTGATTGGCAGTGCACAAAGACCAATCGCCATACAGTTTCGCCTCCTATGTAGCGTGCCCCGTCCACCAGCGCTATAAAGAAGAATTAACAGCGTGCGCATCAATTCTCTTCAGCGAGGTCAGGTATCCCACCATATACAGCATTTGATACGTTTTTCATAGTTCTCAGCAGTCAACATGAAATCCATTAGCCCGGTGCGGTCCATGAGAAACAACATGTCGAATTCGTCGGAACACATCCTCGGGATATCTCGGAGCAAGAGCCCGATGGATGATCCACTGAGCCTGCTGTACAACATGAACGACTGCTACACTATGCTGAAGGAACTCGTCCCCAGCCTCCCACAGAACAAGAACGTCAGTAAAATGGAGATTCTGCAGCATGTGATTGACTATATTTTGGACCTTCAAATTGCACTTGACTCCAGCGCATCCTTTGTAACCTGCCAATATCAGCAACGGCTGGGACAGACGGCGTCCAGGAATCCTCTGTCCACCGCTGTCACCTCAGATATCAGCATCCTTACCTGCGAGGTAAGTTAGAAGCACGGGCTGTGTCCTTTGTGCTTCCAAATGCACTCTTAACACTATTAAATTATTAAAACACATGTTCCCTGTTCAATTTGCTTCCTTGACAAATTATTCTAGTACGAGACAACGTAACCTTTTGCCTACTATAATTTCTCTATTCGCACAACTGCATATGGAACAGCACAGAAAGCATAATAATTTATATTGATCATTGTGTGTGTCTATGTGTGTGTGTGTGTGTCTGCGTGTGTGTGTCTGCGTGTGTGTGTGTGTGCAGTCAAATGACCTGTCCAGGGAAACAGACGCAGATGTGGACAGCAGCACGCTCCTGCGCTGACTCAGTAAGTGTCTCCAACATGCACCGGGATAGATCCTTCATTTAATCACTCACAATAACACCATGAAACCCTCATGTCAACTATAAGCTAGCTGTAAATTCAGTTACGAGGGAAAATCTACGACTGGTGACACCAAGAAGGATAGTCCCAGTTGACCACACCGTCAGAAAGATGGGAAGTTTTTGCTATTTTGTTTGCAAGAATTGGAGAGCATGCACTAGTTATGGCAGTGGATCCTTTACAACATGGTACTTAGAGGTTGTGAGGATGCAGCTCGCTCCTCCGCCCGACGTCTCCGTCTGGTGCTACAGTATGGGATTGTTCGGTATTTCAGTGTTTGGTTTTAGTCGAAAAAAGGAGCTGCGGCTTCCGCTTAGGCGCCAGTCTGTCCAGATCCTTGTCCTCTCTAAATATGCCCTTCTCCTCTCAATCTCTTGCAGGTGTTCAAAACAAGACCTCATGTTCCCTTCACTGGCTGTAGGAATTTTTCTTCACATAGTTCCCCCCCCCCCCTAAAAGGAGATATGTGGTATAGTTTTAAAGTCGATTTTATTCCACTGGGTTGACACTGGGAACACAGAAAGTGACTGAAAGGACAGTACGGAAACGAGATATTTTGACAAGAGGACTTAAATCTTTTCTTCGTGAAAGTGAGGAAAAGAAAACAGGAAAGCTGTATCTCCCCTGTTCTGGCGGACTGTGGATGCTGTAACATATAAGTAGACAGAAATCATGCCTGTATAGTAGCATATTTGTGGCAGAGAGTATATAATCTTGCAGTTTATTGTGTTGCGTTTTTGAAAGATGTTGTAAATTGCACTTTTATACAATAATAAATTAAATTACTAATATGATAATGACAAGGCATTTGTCTCTTAATTCATGACCAATGTGTTGTCCCAGCAAATCCTGATGGGAGAGAAATACCAATTTATTTGATCTAATCTTATATGGACTACATGCCTTAATAAATTAACTTTCTGATCTAATTAACAAGATATTGTATTGTCAATTTTGAACAGTAGATGGATACTACTACTGTCTTCCGCTGGGAGAGTGTGCCACCTACAGTGCAATGCAGTCAACGCTTACTGTCTTGAGTAGCCTATGTCTCATCTCAGGTACAAAACCTTTTAGGTTCAATAACCTATATGAAGCTGTGGACAAAGAAAAGAGGCAGACTTGCATACCGTCATAAACATTTAAAGTTTATTTTTCAGTCACGTTATAGACAAAGTTGTTAGACTTTTATTAACTTCTTTCTTTTTCTTCCACAACTATTTCCAAGTCTGTAACAATACAAACACCACAGTGCATGCAATACAGTTGAGAGCACTCTTCAGACATTTGCACAGATTCTGAATTTATGCATGCATCCTACACACGTATTCATGCAACACCAAATCTGACTGGCCACAAGTGGTTAGGCAGTTGCAGGCAACAATAAATACTGTCGACTTGATCTAGTACAGTTGTCATTAACAACTACTACATATACAATACAGTACATTTCACTTCCTAACTGGACATAATCTAGCCGAGCTTCTCTTGGGATGCTCTCCAGATCTAGACACGGTATTACAGCACAGACATTCAACGTGTACTCAGTATGAAGGCCTCTCCACCTTCAGAGAAGCCCCATGGTGATAAATGTCACAATGGCAGTGCAGGTAAGCTGGCTCTTTCTAAAGAACGTATACAGCAACACAAACAACACAGATCCTACAACACGGTTTTGTTTGTTTGGCTCACTTGTTCGAATACGGAACGATAACAATGACTTCATTACACCGAGATGTGTACTTCTACTGTATTTCAATCGTGATTCCATTGCACCAACTCACAAGCTCACTGCACTACTGTAATTACGCGACCATTTGCTAATATGAACACTGTTTAGACACAGTTTTTTTTCTATAGGCAAGGCAATTAAATGATTAGTTACAGTAAAAACTACTTATGTTTTTACTTGATGGCAGAATGTCTGAATACAGTATCTGATTAGACACGACAGGACGGCCTCATTTTCAAGGTTTATCGAATCACAAAACTAGACTACTGTGAAATGCTTCAGCGAGCTGCCCCTACTTGGTGCACACCAAACTTCAGCTCTATCTATTAACCTAACTTCTACCTGAGCATGCAGGAGTCACACTAGTACAAACTACCACAACACCAAGTGACGGAGTGCTCTCTGTGTTGCTATTCCGGGTCAGGAGTCAGGGCTCCGGGGGCCTGTGAGGGGATCACAGGATGCTCTCACGCTCCTCCCCAAAGGTGACGGTGTCGGAGGACACGGTGCAGATCTCCGGGGGGTCACCGGGGTTCAGCCCCCTCTTCAGGTGCACCACGCGCACATTCTCGTTGTGCGGGCCAGGCTTGGTGTTGGTGGTGGTGGAGGTGGTGGTGATGGCGGCGGTGCTGGAGCCCGGGGAGACGATGACCTCGCTGGTGGAGGAGGAGGTGGGGGTGGAGGTGGTGGTGTTGGAGGTGGAACCCTCGGTGGGCGGGCGGGGCCGGTTCTGCTGCTGGGTGTTGGTGTTGTTGTTGAGGGTGGTGTTGCTGGGCGTGCGGTTCAGGTTGTAGCTCCTGGAGGAGGAGGGCCAGCTCTCTTCTGGGCTGCTGGCCAGCAGGCTGCACTGGTCCTCAGAGCAGATGGACATGCGGGTGACTGCCGGGTCCTGGAGGCCGCTGAGGCTGCTGGGAAGGCCCCTCTTCCTGGCCACGCTCTCCTCGTCCAGCTCGATCAGATTGGCCCTATCCAGCTGGGACAGGTCCGCCTCCTCGTCCTGCAGCGAGTGATTGGGCGAGCTCTCGTTGGACCTCACCCCCGAGTCAGAGGAGTCCTTCTTGTCCAGCATGGCGTCAGACAGGTAGTCCTTCCCCTTCAGGGCCCCGCCCAGAGCTTTGGGCTCCGCCTTCTTCCCGTCCTTCATCAGAGGGGTGTTGTCAGACTCCTCAGACTCCTCGTCATCGCTGGTCAGCTTCTGGTAGCGCAGCCCACCCGCCGCCTTCATTTTCAGGTCGGCCGCCCCCTGGAAGAGACCCCTCTCAGCGGAGGTCTTGCGCCCCAGGAGGGACTTGGAGGATCCGTGGTCCAGCTTCTCATCCTCCTCCGTGATGGGGTCCAGAGCTTCCACGTTGGAGGCGAAGTCGGTGGCGTCCGCCGCCGGCTTGCCGGCTCCTCTCTTGGTGTAGGGTTTGCGGCTGTCCTGCTCAGCGCCGTCCTTAGCCTTGTCCTCCGAACCGGAGTGCATGAACTGCCCGGGGTGGGGCTGGACAGGCTTCTCTACGCCCACCTCCAGTGTGGCCATCTGGGCGATGTACTCCTGGTAGGCGTTGCGGTACTCGGACTGCTGCTTGTCCGTCAGCTTGCAGATGTCGTTGGACGACTCCTGGGAGTTGAGGCTGGACATGCTGGGGGTGCGGTGGGTGGTGCCCTGGGAAGGAGGAGAGAACATTGATGTCACATTCCATCACATCATATGGTCATGGGAACCTAGAGATAAGAAGAGAGGAGGGGGGAGCTTGGAGCTTTCACCTCCAGGCAAGATAGCTTCATTCAGCATCAAAAGACAACTCCCACCACAGTCTCCATGTGAGAACAGCATAAGCTTCACTAGGACCCAGGACCCAGGTCCCCTGAGGCCCAGGACGCCACTCACCATCCAGGGGGGGTTGCTGGGGATCCTGGGCTGCTCATCCAAGCCCACGTTGCTCAGCTCCTCGAAGCTCAGGTTGAAGCTGTACATTGGCGAGCCGTCCGGATTGGCCGCTCCGGCGTGGGGCGGGGCTGAGGCACGCCGCATGTTGTCCCCAACGCTGCTGCCCTGCTCACTGTGGGCCTCCTCGTGCAGCACCTGGTTTTCCACGTGACGCATCTCCAGCACCTGGAATACAGAGAGGGGGAGGCAGCACATCTTGAGGTAGCAGCCCAGACCAGGGGCATTTACCCAAATACCCTGAACGACATGGGTAATACAAGACCTGGCCCAACTCACTGTGGCTCTGAAGAGCTGCCAGTCACCAAAGTTCATGTTCATCTCCTTCTTGAGCTCATCGATGTTGCACTGGGTCAGAACTCTGCCGTTAACATTAGCCTGAGAAACACACGGCACCACGGTCAGACCACCGAGGAATGCGTGTGTGTACGAGGATGTGAGAAGACACACACAAACAAAAGAACTGAGCTCACCTTCTTGATGGTGGCTGTGTACTGTGCCATCATGCTCTGGTCCATGCCCTCGGTGTGTTTGACGCGCTCACACACGCCGTCTGTGTTCATGGAGCTGAGGAGGATGGCCGGGGTGCCAGACACCACAGACGCAGACCCCTGGGACACACACAACACACACACGCAAAAAACAGTCACTGACAAGATCCACGTATATAAATTACGATATCATCTACTTCTTCGTGGTTTGGTTTCGAGTTGAAATTCTATTGCTACAAGGTGGAATCTCATGCCGAAACACCCTTCCAACCTGCAAACGTAGTAAGCCACAGCAGAGGGGGAGGGGTGAAAACAACCTACATCAACCATCAGTAGCTGGCGTTGAGGCTGGCATGATGAAGGGAGGAGCTCTACTCTAGGGTGAGGGTGGCACTGAGACAAGCAGTCAGGGAATTAATGGGGGTTGACATGGCCTCAGGGCCCAAGAAAACACTGTCAGAGGATGAGCCAATGAGATTACAGCCATTATCTGAGGGAAATCTGTCACATGGTTTCTCTTTTGTGTATCTGATTCTACTCTTGGAGTTACCACCGAGTAACCCAAGTTAACCAAGAAACCATTACTGGATTGTCATAATACCAGTGGGACCAAAAGCTTGATTTTTATTATGTTATATTAATTATATTTAGCTCCAATCCAAAGGCTCTTGTTTACCAAGTGCAGTGAGAGTGAGTTCAACAACCCTGTGTAATTACTGTAAAGATCTTGGATAAGATTGGAGTGAGTGTGGGTTAGGGAGGAGAAGAGGAGCATGATAGAAAGATCCAGAGACAAAACAAAACCTTTGAAATGCTCAGAGAGACTAGCGAGTCTCTCGAACGTCTTGCCACGAGCAAATCAAAGCGTTTCACTTCTCCGAGGGCTAGAGGCTAGACAGAGCGCTAGATGTCCCGAGGTGCATGCTGGGATCAGTCAGAACACTTCAGGAAAGAGGAAGGAGGTTGTTAGTTTGATAAAGGGGGGCAGCATGAGGGCCGAGGAGGTAAGCCGGTGTTAGGAGCCCAAAGGGTTCAGTACCTGCTTCTTTTTCAAAGATGGTACCTTAAACTGCTTGGAGAGACAGAGGGAGAGAGAGAAGGAGAGGTGGAGAGAGACAGAAAGATGTGTGAGGGAGAGGTACCCAGGTCAGCATCGAGGCTTTAGGTCCGAGGAGGAGAGAGAACATTAGGGAAACCCACAGATGACCTTTCATGGAGGACAGCAGACATACTGGACAGCACCAATGGTGGACAGAGAAAGAGAGGAAGAAGGCCTTAACTTTGAGGAAAAATAATAATTTGGTTCAATGTTTCTGTGTGTGTGATTGTAATGGGGATGGGATAGGACAAGTGTCAAGGAAATAGAGAGCAGGTGGAGAAGCAGGTTTTGTTCAGGCGGTAACTGAGAGGAGCTCTCAGGATCAACATAGTAGCTCAAATAGCAGAATAACGCTGTTCCTGAAGATATCACAGAAGACCACTTCAATCAAATCAAAGCCAGCGCCATGACAATCTGCCGTGTAAATGCGCTATGTCTACCGCTGACAGTTGTTGTACTTACGAGTCCACCGCTTGGATCCTTGGGGTACCCACTTTTAATGAGTGGGCGAGGAGGTGCATGAGGTGGGTAGGAGCTGCCCACGTACTGGCGTGGCAGCTGGTAAACATGTTGGGGGAAATATGGCTGGGGATGGAGGGAATCCGGGAGAAAAGAACATTTAGGGGAATGAAAAAAAAAGAAAAAAGACATGGCAACCGCTTGAATATGAACATGGTGTGACACAGCGAGGCGGTAGATGAGGGAACATGCCAACAGTCACAGACACTGTCATCACTATCATATCAAGTACACTACCAATGAACGGGACTGTGGCATGTTGTATGCACACGCAAGATTCCACATACAAAGTCAATTGGCTTTATTAGCATTAAGAAACAAATGTTCATATTGCCAAAGCAACGGTGGAGCCACAGACAATAGCCATTTGCAAATCAAATACCACATCATATTTCAACAAAAACATAAAAAAAACATGAAATCACAAAATGGAAAGCATAACAAACCAAAAGCAACTTGCAAAGAGTAAAACATATTTAGAGAAGGGGGGTAAAAACATGCAAATTATTTTAAGTAATGGGAGGCAAATGTGGGGCAAATTAATCAGAAAGTCTCTGGGTGGCTTCCAGAGGTCATTCAGCATCTCTCACCGAAAGGAGGCCGTCTAAATGCAAACTCTCTTAGAAGACCTAGGTTGGTTTGTTGGTCCAGGAACCAGGGCTTACTTAGAACTCAGGTGCTATGCATGTAGTACAACCAGGGCTTCCTTAGAACCCAGGTTATAGATATGTAGAACTGTAGGGTTAGGGTTGCTAGGTGCTGTATGTAGTACAGTAGGGTTAGGGTTGTTAGGTAGCCTACTGTTTGTGGTTCTATAGGTTCTGTGTCGTCAGAAGGACTCACCCGGTTGTAGAAGGGGTGCTGGGGCCCCGCCATGCCGCTGTAGTAGCTGCTGTGGGGCTGGGGGGACATGACCCCTGAGGGGTTGAAGGAGGCCGAGGGCGAGATGGCGGAGGACTGCTGGCTGTAGACGGAGGTGGGGCGGGGGGCGACCTCCTGCAGGGGCAGCGTGGGGTAGGTCACCGCTCCCAGGTTTATCTGCTCCCTGGCGGCTCGCACATCTGCCGGAGAGAAGGACGCAAACACACGCCACACCCGGTTACATACTGGGTGAAGTACCCGTGTAGCAGAGGGATCCACGTAGGGGGAGGATCTTATGGGTTGGGAGCATCGTCACGGTCACGGTGGCAAGCTGAGGTGCGTGTGATCCAGTGTTCGGACCTGCGATGATCTCCCGGAGTTTGGGGTCCAGGTTGACGGTGCAGGGGAGGAAGGTCTTGATGTCGCGGGCGGCCAGGACCGGAGTACGGGATGAGATGAAGACCTCGAAGCTGCGGACGTCGCCGTCGATCTCCAGGAGGGGCTCCACGTCTTTGGTGGTGGGGATGTTCTTAGAGATCCTGAAGGCCCAGAACACAGGAACATGCACTGACTTCACTTCACTGATGTGTTTGAAGAAGACTTCAGGCTCACGGCAAAATGTAAAAGGTTATTAGGTTTAATGAATGTTATCACCCACAAAACTATTTCAGAGATTTTTGGAGAAAGGTAGTTCAACAAAAGGGGGAAATACTTTTCCATGTGCTTAACTGTCATGGATGAGAGCCTACTGTCCATTGTCCAAGGGCACAGACATGATTACATTTAAATAACTGCTTTTGAAAACATTCTTCACATGCAAAAAATTACCAAAAGGCCTTTAAGGGAACAATGCTCTTTGTCTGAAAAGTAATTGCAATGAAATTACAATAATACAACCAATTCAACAGGATTCTGATGTTTCAACGTATTAAAGTAATCCTTACAGCCCAGCGAGAAATCTCCCACCTTCATCTCTTCAGACACCCGTAAATCTCTTCAAATAACTTTCAACCATTACACTTTTCCAACCTCATTAGTGGAACACAATTCAAACGAGAATCACCTCTCAGTGGATTTGTTCAAGAAAAGTGGTTTGGAAGCCAATTACAGTACTTTCATTCTTTAATAAAGACTTTTCCATCACAGCGGTCTCACACTTGTACCAGCTGGAGTGCTGGAGCGTGACATGGGTTTCCTCCTTGTTTGAGGGAGTGTTATCTCTGGAGCGGGGTCTAGTTTTAAGGAGTCCTACCTCTCATAAATGGTCTTGAGCGTGGCCTGGTCTGGAATGCCGTCGGTCTCCTCCAGTAGGAGGATGAGCCAGGAGGTCCTGTATGGCCACTGCTCGGTCAGGTTGATCCATGACGCCAGCCGGTCCCAGTTAAAGTTGATCTGATTGGCCCTCAGCAGACGACCTGTTTGGAATTTGACCAATGACATGCCATGTGTGAGTCTGGGCAATCCTATTTCTTCAGCATCTGTCAGTTTACAATGTCATGTGTGTGTGACACTTTGTCACCTGTGACGGAGACGATGTTCAGCAGCCTTCTCATTGTCTGGGGGCTGATGTCACTGAACCAGTCCTCAGTCACCAACAGTTTGGTCAGGTCAAACGACATCTGACGAGTCACTGTCCTCTGCATCTGCCTGCGTCTGTAGGTGTCCTACACACACGTGACAGAAGGCATGAGTGAGTCTGTGCTTGCGTGTGTGTGGGTGAATGACACTACAGCAGAACTGAACATCACTCTGTCGAAACACAGTTGCGAAAATGTCACATGTTGTATTGCAGAACTGTTTCTCAAAGCAAATGAGTTAGGAGAATTGTGGCAGATCTTCTCATACACAGCACCTGATGTTCTCATGCACAGCACCTGATGTTCTCATACACAGCACCTGATGTTCTCATGCACAGCACCTGATGTTCTCATGCACAGCACCTGATGTTCTCATGCACAGCACCTGATGTTCTCATGCACAGCACCTGATGTTCTCATGCACAGCACCTGATGTTCTCATACACAGCACCTGATGTTCTCATGCACAGCACCTGATGTTCTCATGCACAGCACCTGATGTTCTCATACACAGCACCTGATGTTCTCATACACAGCACCTGGCTGTGATTATGGTGGCAGGAGCAGTTTGGGGGTTACGGTTAAGGTCGGGGTATTAATACTATAAATCGTACGTGTGTGACACATAGCTGGAAACCAAACTGCAGGTCATGGGGTCTACTCTATCAAGGGGGAGAGATAGACTTTAGATTGAATTATGGATCATTGGATTAAAGTCAAAATAAGTGCAGTGGCTGGACACAATATGATGATGAATAAACTAATGAAATAGACAAATGGGTTAAGAGCTTGTGACAGTTAGGTTCACAAGTCAGTAGCACGCCAGTTTCTAGACACAGAATTGTTCATTTGGAATAATTTAACATTAGATTACACACATGCATAAGGCCAGCTGGTTATTTTTTTACATTGATTCCATAAGAAAACATATTTATTTTGGATCCAAGTTACCACCTAATGGTCAATTAATTCTGAGGACACAGTCAGACACATACACATACACATGCACACACACACACAAACACACATACTCCTGTACTCTTACCCTGCGATTCAGAGCGGTCTTGCTGCCGAACTTGGTCATTTCTCCCAGACTATGCTGGGATAGCTTCCTGTCCAGCTCCTCATGCCAGCCTGCAGATGAAGGGAGACAAGACCAAGGATGAGGACCCAGGACAGGGTACACTATAAACCTCATCACCGTACAGCCGGCTTCCACCTACATGTCTGTGTCAGTCATCCCGTCAGACAGTCAATCTGTCTGCCTGTGTATTTGTCCGTCAGTCATTCTGTCAGTAACATAGTCAGTCAGTCAGTCTGTCCGTCTGTCTGTCGGCATCTCCATGGTTACCGTCGGCGTTGTTGGTGTCTCCGTTGGCGGGGGCGGCGGCGCACATCTTCCTGGCGCTGCTGAGGCCCCTGCTGTTCAGGAAGACGGGCAGGTGGACGATGTTCCTCATGTAGTCGTGGCCGTTGATGTTGGAGTCTCGCAGCACGCTGTTCAGGTTCTGGTTGATGGCCTTGATGATGATGTGGGGGTCGCTGGCGAAGATGGAGATGAAGGGGCCCTTGGAGAAGAGGACCCTCACCTGTGTGTGTGTGTGTGTGTGTTATGTGGCCGTGTGTGTAGGTGTGTGTGTGGTGGGGAAAAACACAGGCATGAGAACGTAGCAGAAGCTAGGAAGCAGCATTGTACATATCTAGACCTGACAAGAAGCATGTGATTCAGATGTGATCCTGTTTTCCCCCCTCTGATAACTTGCATGTTGTTGCAGTAACTATCTAACTATCTGAAGCTGAACATCTCAACGTACAAGAGATCTACTTTTCTGGAGCCCAAGATAAGTGATTTCATGTTTACTGTTCCTAATGTTCCAAGAGACGTCATTGAGCCCCTGACAAGGGCACCTTTCACTGTCAGGCTATTCTCTCCTCGAGACTAAAGATTGCATTTGTGAGCAAGCAGCAGCCTATTCCTTATAACTTAATTCATTTAAAGTCAATCACTTTCAATCACTTCTGTGAACATATCATGAAACCCCCTAGAGTCTTTGTAAGTGATCCCTTTGTCCTTTATATAATGTGTTTTTGTAAAGTGTTCGGGAGAAAGATGACAGGTGGTGCCTGTGTGTGTGTATGTGTGTGTGTGTGTGTGTGTGTGCATCCCGTCTCACCGTATCCAGCATCTGGAGGACCTTGTCCTGCTCGCAGGAGTCCAGGCCATCGATGATGACCGCCAGGCGAGTCTGGTTCTGGGTGAAGCCGTCGATGGACTTGGCCATCCTCGCCATCAGCTCCACCTCGTTCTTCAGCACCTGGGCGGAGAAAAGAGGGGATCCGATATGACGTGAGGTCCCATCTCCTGTCATACTGCATTTCCTGTCATATCGTATCTCCTGTCATGTGGTATGTCCTGTCATGTAGTATCTCCTGTCAGGTTGTGTCTCCTAGCATGTTGTATCTCCTACGGTTCGTTGTGTATCGTATCTCCTCACCTTCATGAAACCTTCACTCTTCAGCTTGTGCATCTTGTTGGCGGCGCTGTGCAGCCTCTTCCTCTGGGAGTTGAGCACCGAGTCCGTCACCTGCCACCAGGTGCGGCAGTTGAGCAGCAGTGCCAGCCCCACCACGCTCGCCATGGCGATGAGCACGGCGTTCACCGTCTGGTTGGCGCCGTCCACCTTGAACACGGCCAGCAGGGCCATGCCGGTGATCAGGCAGGACAGGATGAAGAGGAAGATGATGAAGGACGGGATGCAGCACGTCTTCTTCCACTTCTTCTTCCCTGCGGAGGAGAGGAAGAGCGTGTTCTTACCAGCCTCCTTCATTCACACCGTCCACCTAACCCCTCATTAGCTTGTAGCTCTCGCTAGATTTAGATTCCCAATTGCACTGTCCTTGGTTAGCTTTAAGATTTCATATTAGCATTTTCCTTTCAGCCTAACTAGCATTTTCCCTACACAAATGTCTGTTTTTAACCTCAGCAAAGCCTCTGCGTGATGGGATTAGACCAAAGCAAAAGCGACAGCTTCACATATAGTGTAGTCTAAGACAGTGGAGTATGTGAGACAGTAGAGACGACATGCTTTCCATGTGGTACGTCCCTGTACTGCTGTTACCTTGTGTTTCCTCGGTCTTGAAGACCCTGAAGAGCCTGGTGGCCATGAAGCCAAACTCCCTCTCACAGGCGTCCGAGAGCGTGGCAATCATCTCCGCCATGGAAGTCTCCCCTCCCACGCTGGACAGACGGTTGTAGTCTGTGAACAGGAACCTGTGGGTGGATCGGAGAAGTCGTACTTCAATATAAATGTTAACCAGCTGAAGGATCGTTGGTAAATCCTTGGCTGTTTTGGTTGGGGATGTGCTAGGTAGGTCAAGGGTTATTTGGGAGTGGCAGGTGGTTTTACCTGACGGGCAGGGCGCGAGTGGTCTGCTCGGGCAGGTCCGGGGGGTTGACGAACATCAGCTTGAGAAGCAGCTCAAGATAGCCGATGTGGCGTGCCAGCCGGGTGCTGATCACCCACACCCAGTTCCAGCTCTCGCCTTCGCGACGCCCGCCGAAGTAGACCACCACTGCACATAAACGTCTTCTGGTTAGAGTCAGTGTCACCGATGAACGAATTGTACTACTGTCAGTGCTACAACAGTATGTCTTTACAAATATTGTGTAGTTGTATTAGTCAGTCGTAATGCTTGATTATAATCACGCTTTTTTGTTTCTAGCGCAAAGAATAATTTTTGGTGTTATATCGCCCTCTACAGTACAGTTGTGGAACATGCTCTCAACCCAGACAGAGCAGGGGAGACATAGAGCACATAGGGCTAGTCTCACCAAAGAAGACGTAAAGCAGAGCCAAGAGGCTGAGGGACACAGCCATGGCCAGCTTGGGGTCTACGCTGAAGCCCAGGGCCAGAGCAACACTGCCACACAGCAGCAGAGACAGGAACACCACCAGCCAGGAGAACTGGAACAGTGGCTCCACCTGCTGCCCAGCAAAGGTCTTCATCTCATCTGAGAGGACACAAAATGGGTCCACGTGTCAGCAAACGGGTCCCCAAACGGGTCCACGTGTCAGCACATTTGCATGTAGATATATAATCATGTCCTTCAACTGTCAGTCACAGGACGACATGTTATTGGTTGTCTGTCTCACCCTCCAGTTTCTTGAGCAGGAAGGACTTGCCACTGCCCCACTGGGCGTACAGGCCCACGCAGATGGGAGGCTGCATGGTGGGCTCACTCAAGATGTCTGCCAGGGCGCTGCTGTACAGGTCGTACCCTAGCATGTCCCCATCAGACTCCGTAGGGGACAGGTGGCCTGAGACACAAACACACACAGATGGGGAGGGGTTAGGAAACACGTAGAGGGATGAAGCCAGAGATACTTCCTCAACCATGGGTAGAGTACGTGAGCTCTAGGAGAACCAAGGACCACTTACGAGCTCCAAAGATCTGGGTGAGGATGCTCTTCTGGTGGCTGCAGTCGATGTTGTACGGCGTCTCGCCGGCCTTGTTGGGCCGGTACAGCAGGCGGCCATCTTTAGGGTTACGAAGGAGGAGCTCCGCCAGCCTCCGGCTCCGCCCACGGATGGCGATGTGGAGAGGCGTGTCTCCTCGCTGGAAAACAGATGGATGAATCATTTCCCTACTTAATTCCCACCTATTCATTCACGATCACGTCATCTATATAAATATATCGATACATACCTTATCAACCGCAGACACCTTGGCCCCCTTGTCCAGCAGCAGCTCCACTATGTCGATATTCCTCATCTTGGTGGCTTTAATCAGAGGAGTCTCTGCATCCTACAAGGAATCA
Organism: Osmerus eperlanus; assembly: GCF_963692335.1. NCBI lineage: Eukaryota > Metazoa > Chordata > Actinopteri > Osmeriformes > Osmeridae > Osmerus > Osmerus eperlanus. Next base: position 6,986,373 of record NC_085025.1, read on the forward strand.
TACAACTCATACTCTGCATCATACAAGGAAGACACACAGTTCAGTCTGGGAAAAGAACCGGGTGTAGCAGAGGCTGATGTTTGACTGGTGTTGTGACAGCTTGCGTGCTCGGACCCGTGTCTTCCGTTACCTTGGTGCAGGTCTCCGTGTCTGGGTTACACTGCAGGATATCCCTCACCATGGTGGCGTTGCCCTTCTCCACCGCCCAGTACAGGGCTGTCTTGCTCTCCTGCGGGAGAGAGCTTGGTTTGAGGCAGGGGCGTGCGCAGTGCCTGAAGATACGATGCATTTAGCAGTGCTTATGGGGACAGAGGTTTCCGAGGGTGATGTCGCGCCCTTACCTGTCCTCTGATGTCGATGTCAGCGTATTTGTGGAGCAGGGCTCTCACTATCTCTACATGGCCTCCTCTCACTGCTCCGATCAGCACTGTGTCTCCACTCTAGACACACGAGGAATGGCAACAAAGCACACAGGATGAAACCCACATGTGTGTGTGTGTTTTAGCATGCGCGTGTGTGTTGTGCATTTGGCATGTGCGTGTGTGTTTGTGCGTGTGCACGTGCGCTTGTGATGTGTGTGCGTTGTGCCTATGTCTGTGTGTTGTGCCTATGTGAGTGTGTGTGTGTACATGTGCCTGTGTGTGTGTGTGCCCACCCTGTCCGGGATGTTGACGTAGGTGCCTGCGTCCAGCAGGTCCTGTACGATCTCCGTGTAGCCCTCTTTAGCAGCGATCATCAGGGCCGTGTTGCCGTCCTTGTCGGTCATGTTGACGTTGGGGTTCCTCTTCAGAAGCTCCTTCACCACCTCGGTGAAGCCCCCCTTCACCGCCACGATCAGAGCCGTCATGGAGTTCTACAGTGGGAACCGAGGAGGAGGAGGGGGAAAAGGAATAGCAGGCACAAAGGAGAGGGATGGTCAAGAACATGAGAGAGGGAGGGAAAGAGATATACACTAAGTACAGAATACAAACTGTACTTAAATTCCCAGAGGGAGTTCGAGTTGCTGAAAGTCTATGTGGTGATGACATACCGCCCCCTCCTGGTCAACATCCGCTCCATTCTCCAGCAGGTGCATCACACACTCAAAGTGGCCCTTCCTGGCAGCCCAGATCAGTGGAGTGGTGCCATACTGAGAGAGAAACACACACACAGCGTTGTCCACACTGGCACCGCATGACAACTACCAGGTTAAGACCAAACTGGCAGCAGCAGGCCCTGCCAGCTGCCTCGTCCCCCAGACCCCTGGCTCACCTTGTCAGAGCAGTTAACCTTGGCACCGTTCTCCAGGAGTAGCTTGACGATCTCCGCGTGCCCCCTGCCCGCTGCCCAGATGATGGGGTAGACACTGTATTGCTGAGGAGATCATGAAAAGATGTCCAGTGGACGCATTAAACAGGAACTTGGTATATGCTATTTCCATACTTCACTCTACATTCATGAAGGTACTAGATCTTCTAACTGTCGGTGTCACCCACCTGCCCTGTAGTGTTGGGGTTGGCTCCGTTGTCAAGGAGAACTTGGGTCACCTCTTTTTGGCCCTTGTAGGCAGCCCACATGAGAGCAGTCCATCCTCCCTGCAGAGAACCAAGTACATACACTATAATGCACACAACCTGACACATCTTTTATAGAAAGCTTATGATGGTTTTCTGAAAACTATATTTCTAATGTGCCAGCATAAAAAACAATTGTAATCTATGCTAAATATGATAAAGAAAGAATACCACATGCCAAGAAAAACCATGATATGCTTCATATGTTACTAAATCAGTTCTTACTAATCAACATTCTTATCATGGTTGTAGAGACTAGAACAGTGCTCAGTCTCACCATGTCCCTGTGCTCTATGTAGGCACTGTTGTCCAACAATTCCTGCACCACCTCCACATGGCCCTCCTTGGCAGCAGAGATCAGAGCCGACCAGCAGTCCTGCGGGAGGGGGGTTGGGGTGGGGGCGGGGGGCGTGGAGAGAGGAGAATGCACCATCACCATTGAGATCCATTGAAAGCCCACCACCATTATCACAGTAACCTTGGCGGTCTCCAGGGAAATTCTTCCACAAAACCTCCATTATGTACTAAGGGCACTCACAAGGCCTTTAGGCATACTGGTAGAGAGATAGAGAGGGAGAAAGAGAGAGAAACAGGGAGAGAGAAACATAAAGAAAGATTGAGAAAGAGGAAGAGAGAGAAACAGAGATAGAGAGAAAAAGTTTACAGAGCTTAAGCTGTTCTCACCACATCATCCAGATTGACGTTGGCCCCTCTACGAATGAGCTCCTGTACTATCTCCAGACTGCCTTGCTCTGAGGCCAGCATCAGGGGAGTCTGGCCATTCTGGTAGATGGGGACAGAGGAACATATATTAACATTAGCTTCTACTAACCCAACACAGTGAAACATACACAGGCCAAATGTGTAGAATCCACATGAAGAACACTCACGTCACTCCTGCCATCAACCTCCCGGAACTTGTCCAGGTGGACCTTGAGAGCGTTCAGGTTCTCGTCCTCCACGTAGCTGAAGAGGTTCTGGATGGCCAGGGTGGTCATCTTGATGGACGTGGTGGTGTCCATGGCTGCAGCTGCTCCTTAACACCACCGAACCTAGAGATGGATGGACAGACGGCAGGGTTTCCCGCAGAAAAAAACGTTAGTTGAGGTGGTAGGGTGGGGTTTGCTGTCAGACCACTGGGGGGGGGGGGGGGGGGTAGGTTTGCACTGCTTCCTTCTGTTGTTTTTAATGTTGTTGTTTTTCTAATTTTTCTGCTGCTTTTAATGTTTTTTATATACCTCTGTACGGTGTCCTTGAGTGCCGAGAAAGGCTACAACTACTAAAATGTACTAGTAGTTTGTGCAATAGACTAATGGGGGGGGGCTAGTTTGTGGGATAGTCTACTGCGTTCTGCAGAGAAGGGAGACTGGCGTTGGTCACGGTTTGGAATGGAAGGGAGAAAACAGGACAACGACGGATATCGCTATAAAAATTCAAACAACTTAGTTGACAACTTAGTTAAGGCAGGAGACGTGTGTTGCTTAGGCGGACGCCTTAAAAGTGCTGCGGGAAACCCTGGACGGACAGACAGAGAGAGGGGGGGGTTAAGACTTTAGTTTCAGTAAATCCCTCTGGTACAGTGGGTCCCTTCAGTGTCCAGTTTTTGCTTAACAGGCTTCTAGGGTCCACTAACTGTACGGCGCCTTGCATGCCACTGACATACAGTAATAGCATCTGCTACATCAAACAAACTTCGGAGACTAAATTAGATGTGAAACCGCCAGTGAAATGGCAGTTAGAGTGTGTAATGAGCCTGCCAGCCGGGATGCCAGCCAGCAGCACTGTACATCTTTAATAAACCAAGCCTCTAAGAGAACTCATTTCACCAAGGTATGAATCTCATGACTTAAGTCTGAGCAACCGCTGAAATACCCCCAACCCCACCCCTTCTGGGACTTCCAGAGTTATGGCTGTGTTCTCCAAATGTCAGAAAAGATTGTTACAGGCTAGGCCTATGCTAACACAGCCGGATAGGCCAACAGCGAGGTGACCCACTAGCAGTCTGCCATAGTTAGATAACTTTGTTCCGTTATCATCAAAAACATTTCATCTTATTTTTATGTCCGGATGTCGAATTGAAGTTCACCATGTAAGGGAAGAGCACACACGGGTAGTCCGGACAGCTACTGTGTTGCAGTGTTGGTTACATGAAAATAAAGCGTGAATTGTTTTGGTTAACACCACTGTATTTCATCACATACAAACATTGTATGGACTTTATTGCGTACAGTAGATCATGCAAGTTATTCCTTTGACATATGTACAACAACACATACAGTCTACATTATTCATCAGTCTATCTGTCATAATGAGCTACAGTTTCCCACCAGTATATTTACCATATAAAAACTAAATCCACCCAAAGCACATGGTATGATGAGTATAGCACACTGTCGTTTCAGTCACTAAGATGGGTACTGTACCAATAATTCAAGCCACTATGCTTCAAAAACAAGAGCCCCTGGCTTCAGACACTGAAGAGCAATAAATAGACCGGTCCAGTCAGACGTCAACACACACTGACAAGCATTCCATCTCTGGAGGACAAACCGTACAGCATTCCATTACACAGCCTGCTGCAATTTTAACAGCTGACAGCCACAAAGAGAAAATGGTGGCAAGTAGGTAGACATCAAAACACATCGCCGTGCGCCGCTTAGTAACACACACAACGGCTCATTTGACATTTGGACACAATGTCATCTAGAATGGTAATATGGTGGTCTTGTTTGTTAGGATATTATTTGCTCTAGATACCGTACGGTAGGCTATTAGGCCTACGTATCTCCACAGTAATCTTGTTTCTCATCTCTGTTCGTCATGAACTATGCATGAAGCAGGTACCACTCATCTTCTTTACCTCATGTTCAGATCAGGCTAACATCACTGAACACCTGAACTAAGTCAATACCTAGTTGTTTATAATAATGTTATGAACATAATTTGTTTTTTGTTCTCCCATCCCTGTGGATAGAGCATCGATGGAATTAAATCCGAAGAACGTTATTGTCGTATGCATTTATTATTTTGCAGTTATTCATATCGCATTGAATTGTTGTCTGTTGGTAATTGGCTAATTATTGTGGATTCATTCAAGCCATAGAACCCGTTACCAGCAATTGTGTAACAGGGTGCGAAATCCAACATGTTATTGGCGAATATTTCATAGTTACAGTACATAGTAAAAGATCATACAAAAAAGTTTGATATGACAAAGATGCCCTTCAACTGTGCTTAATTGTGGCCTTGCTACAATATTTCGGAATGTCAGCGAAACAGATATCGCGAGCTGTCAGTCAAGCATCGATCTCATGGGTGGACAATCATAAATACCGATGTACATTGAAACATGATGAAAATTGAATTACTGTCTTACCTTTCCAATGACAAATGAATATAAATGAGTTGCTCTTGTAAGTCTTCGGCTGTGTAGTACGTCGGTATATTTTTTATCAACCGCCGAATGAAAGCCTATTCCCCATCCTCGACAACAGCCATTTTAGTGGACCAGAAAAATAAAGTAGCAGCTTCCTCCCTGTCAGTCAAGCTCCTCCTCCCCGCCCACAATCCGTCAGTCAAGCTCCTCCTCCCCGCCCACAATCCGTGACGTGATCATCTCGAGTTAAGATATATATTTAGATTTATAGTAGGTATAGAATAGTATACCATTTATAGTATAGTATTTATAGTAGGCCTATTGTAGTAGTTTAGTTTCCCAATGCATATTCGATTGACAAACAATCAGAATGAATTCGTTGTTGTTCATTACGTTTTTAGTTCAAAAAAGCAAATAATTTCCCACTCTAGAACATGTCGTAAAACTATTACCATTGTCTAGATAAATGCTGTTAGGAGGTAAAAAAAAAAAAAAAAAGAAGCGTTTTATGAGTTAAGGCTTTTGCTGGGCCAAAGTCCAACTGTTTATGAGGAGAGTAGAGGGCAGGTGCAGAGTTGTTTTTCTACAACAGGGTTGGACTGTTCACACGGTAGGCCTATCATTCATCTGAATAACCCTTTGCCTCAGGACACATACCTGGGTAAACTGTATATGACGCTATATGAGCTTGGACTATCCCAGATTTCCAGTAACCTACACAGCAACACAATGTAGCCTATGGCGTAGCCTACACCTATATTCTCACAGTAGAAGAGCTGTATGGAAACACACAGACTATGTAAAGTTGAAAAAGATCCATCTTTTAATCACATCTTTTAATCACATAATATACAAAAACAAACCATCCACATCATCCACATGAACACGTAACAGGATTGGCAGAGGTCGATGATCATTCCTTATCTTTTCTTGAGGACTGCTGACACATGGAATGTGAATACTTTCAGCGCCTCCCTAAATTAAAATGTCATCTGACCATGAAGAAGCTGTTCGTATGATATCGTGCCTCTTTGTTGCTCAACCGGATTTCAGACCAACCTTTTTCACACTTGTCGACCACCAAACTACAAGTCCATTGGAATTACATAAATAACAAGAACACGAAATGAAAAATTGACCTCTACGTACGGGAATAGGCCTACAATAAAACTTCCCATGACAGCTCACACACTTTTCAAAAAGAGTAGGAGTTAGTCTTGTAAAGCAGCCAGAAAATGCCTGCAAAATGAGTTCAGGTGATGAGTTAAATTGTCATTGGCACTTTACTTTCGAACTTTCATAGATCTTTTCTGATCATTATTTTTTTAGAATGTGATTGTGTCAAACCCATTATATGATAACAACACAATGGCAGTCAAAGAATACATAAGTGGCATTGAAGTGATTCTATTACATCACACAGAGAGAGAAAAAACAGTCTGTAATAAGTCCCTGTGGAAAATGACAGTCCTACTTGATAACAGCTAAAAGAAAACCTTATTTGAGGACACTGGCATCTTGTTCTTTGCTTTTACATCCATCCATTCATCCATTCATCCAACCATGTGTGCCTGGTTGAAGAGAAAGACTAAAAACACACTAATACTTTCAGTTCTGACGCCACAAGCTTAATACTCTCGTCATCTCTCTCCTGATCCTAAAGTGAAGCTCACTCAGCTGCAGTGAGAAAACAGCCTGGAACAGTTTCCCTGTGGCATGAGGATACACAGAAGCTGAAAAAACTGGTAGAACAAAGGGTATAAGGCAAGTTTGCATACTTCCATATACAGTACAATACTGGCATTTCAATCAGACACATCCTAGCTCGGCAGGCCATGACACAGTAGGGTTGTGTTCTGTCAGCCTCCTTCCACGGTCCATGCTGCTCAGTGTCAGTGCCATTAGACTGAATGAGAGTCCCACTGCTAAAACACTGACAAAGGACAGTTCCTTTGCCATCATTTGGTTCTTCTCCTTTGCCCCATCTCTCTCCCTCTCTCTCGTTCTTTATAAGTGGATGTAATACAGTGTTGGCCTCCCTGCCCTGCGCCAGTCTTTGTGGTGCGCAGGCCGGTCTAGCTCATGTGGTCTTGGTCTTCTGGATGTGGTTGCTGTCTGTGGGATCCATGTGACTGAGGACGGGGACCTGATGCAGGCTCTTCTGCTGCTCTTTCAGACGCAGGTGCCTGGGCTTGACTGGCAGGGCCACGGCCAGCAGCACACACCCGATGTGCATGCTGAAGTACCAGGACCTGGGGAAGGAAGGGAGCGGAGGGAGGGGGGGAGGGAAGGGAGGGGGACATTCAGAGTCTTGGACCACATAGCAAATTGTTGGCATTGTTCTTGCTTTTCTCTTTTATGCAGGTGGGATAAGTGCCTGTTTGTTAAGTGTTTATACAATGTATTTATTTAAGTAATTCGTTTTCTTTTCAACTGTACTTAAGCAAAAAATCCAAACATTTAAATACCATGGACTCATTTTATATCTTGAAAATCAAAAGAGATTTTGTTTCAAAGTCTTGTTTACCTCACAACAGGATCCATCTATAACAGTAACTATAACATGAACAGTAAACAACTGAGAGACAAGTGTGCAAATGTGGTCTCCATGTCATCACTCACTTGTAGAACTTAATGGATGTCCCCACGGAGAGCAGCACAAAAGGCACCACTGTGTAGCATATGGCTATCTGTGTAGCTGCCCACGTGATGACATCATACACCAGCTTGTGTGATGGCGACCCCAGGAAGTATGGCCTCACGTTGTGTCTCACCTACAAACCAACCAGACAAATCGGAAATTGGAAAAGGGTCAGTGACAGAACCACCACAGGAGTCTCCGCTTCCTTAAACTCTCTGAACTCTCTGAGATCACAGTCCTTCCTGCCTCCCCTTCCCTTTTCTAAGTCAAGTAATAAGTTCCCAAATGTGACTTTTCGGGTTGCTCATCCATAGTGCTGCCATGTCCCACAGTAAGCTACAGAGGAACTGAGGTGATGGTCCATTAGGCCCCGCCTGGCCCGGGATCCATCCATCTGTCTGGCTTGTTATCTGGATTGACTACCAGCATCTAATAAACAGGCTTCATTCAGCCTGGGCTCACTCCCAGTGTCTGAGAGGGAAAGTCTTAACTATGATGGATTCCCTGAAAATGACAGAGGCAAAATAACATCCCCAAAGACACATGAACCACAGATGCTTTGTCTTGTTTCTAATAGGAAAGGATGGGAGAGGATTCTCTTGCTATGACACTAACTATAGATTACCCCAGTCACTGACTTAAAGGGAAGTAATTTAGCTGAGTGGTGCAGTGCATCATGTTTAAACTGTTTCCATGTTTAATGCATCCAGAGGACATTATACAGGCAAGGTCAGAGACAAATACTTGTACAATGGAGATGAAGCTCATGCATGTGTGTGCTACGAGGCTCAGCTCACCGCACGTGCGGCCAGTGTGACCACAATTCCAGTGAGGAAGGTGAGGTAGTATCCTGGGTAGGCCCCGTGCCACATGGCTGACAGGATGAAGGTGGCCGCCGTGGGATTGTACGGGCAGCGCTCATAACAAACCCTGACGAGAAAAAACACAGTCACCCACAACAGCCCAGTTAAACCTCTCCCAGTACATCCAATCAATGGAAGGAACTTCTCTGAGAAATATCAATACCCTGACTAGTCTGTTTCATAATGTATTTCAGTACTGTGAGATTGAGGCGATCACTGACAGGTGGTCCAGAGAAGACCACTAGATGGCACCACTTTCACAAAGTGGCAGGACACATCTCCCACTGGTTCCTTAGTTGGGGCGTGTCCACAAATTTATATAGGACAGGCCATGCATTAAATAAGAATGGCGTCTAAAATGTAATTAAAAATGGATTTCAATAGTGACTGAGAGCGGCTTGGCTGTATGCTAGTGTTGATACAGTAAATGGCAGGTGATTCAAATAAAAACTAAAACTGTGATCGTGAAGCTTCCTTCGCCTGCTCACCTTTTAAGCCAGTGAGCTGTCTGTATATTCCAATTGTCAAGAAACACCTTGAAGCTGGTGGCAAACTGAAATACAAAGACAACAAATAACCTCAATATTGTGTCTGTCATTGATCAAGGAAGTATAGAGAGGGAAATCCATCCAAACGATGAGAGAATAGAACCTCTATGTCCGTGATCCTGAGGTTGGAGATGAGGTCCCAGCGTGGAGAGCCATCCCTGTTGTAGCCGTTGAAGCCGAACCCTGCTGCATTGTTGATGGCGTCCGCTGTGAGAAACCAAAACACGGGTGAACCACTGGCAGGCCTGTGTATCGGCGTCATCTCACTTCTTCTCAAATCAATCCGTTACCAACGACGACACTGCTCTCAACAGCACTAATGAATTGAATGAAGGATGGCGACATTAATAGCATAATCATTAAAAGGTGATTACGCTGACTATTGAGTCGTTGTATTAGTCAAGGACACTAGGAGTAGGAGCACGTTAATCACTCCCCATAGCAACCGGCCCTTTGCCATTCTTCCTCTGGGAACCTGCAGAAGGTGGTGTTGCTACAGGACAATGAGGCCGACCACACTGCATTTGGGACAGTAAAAGCTGAGTCGCACCTCCAGCCTTTCCTTATCACCACACACAACACTGACGCACACAGGGCTGCAGGTATACATTGATTAATTCATGGGTTCTGTGGTCTATTGTATACTGGGTACTCTGGGTAAAGGGCCAGAAAAACAAAATAAGGTTTTCTCTTTGAAGAGCCTAGCTTGCTTTCTCCGTTCGATACCAGCACTGGCTCAACGAAGCAACACACGTTGCTCGAGGTAAAAATAAATATCTTCTGGGAATCCTCGCGAAACAAGAATGCTTCTTTCACGCTACGCCTGAAAGAGTGTTTTTCAGGGTCAATCGATGGTAATTCAACACAGAGATTATGCTAACATTGCTTCGGCACGGCCTTCTGAGGGGTTAACTGTCTGTAGAAGAGAGAAATAGAGAGAGTGAGCACCCACCCAGTGTCCATACAAAGTAGTACTTGGGCCTGGTGGTCAGCATGGACAGATACAGATAGACCGCTTGAGCGTAGAAGGGTGTGTTGGCGATGAAGTCGTCGTCAATGTTCCGTTCCACGGGGAACACTTTACAGACAGAGAGGAACACCATGAGGGAGAGAAGGCAGGTGGCCAGCTTGCGGACAACTTCCGTCTGGGGAGACAAAAAGGATCCCTCTATTAAGGCTGTTTAAGGGCTGACATGAATAACCCTGAGAGGTGGCGGTGCGACATGGGGGCGTCCCTTACGTTGGGAGATGGGTCACTCTGTTTGTGCGTCCCATTGGCCTTCCCATTAGTTTCCTTGTCCCTATGGCGACAGGGAGTGCCCTCGATGAAGGCGATGTAGTCGTTGTAGGAGCAGGTGGGGCCTGCCAGGATGCCCATGAAGTTACAGTTGTAGCTGAAGTACTCCAACAAACTGGGCATCCGCCTGGGGGACAGAGTTGCAGAAACAGAGATTGAGCACCATGACACCACAGCCATAGTTCTACCAACTGTGGCACAGAGAGAAAGAGAGAGAGAGAGAGATACTTTACAAACACATTGAAAATGGCTACGTTTAAGTCTGTATGTAATGTAAAAAAGTTAGTTTTGGCACCAAACTAAACATTTGTAACTGACAACATGCCTTGAAACCATACCTTATAGCCAAAAACTTCTGGCCCGGAGTCAGCTGTTCTTCTTTACGAGCCATGCCTTGTGGAGAAGGTAAGAGAATAGTATAAACAGGTAGTATAAACACCAGGAACATTGGTGTTTGAACTTCATCCAAAGGCACTGATGTGCTTTGCAGTGCTTGCTTATCAAACCTCTGTTCGCCATAGGGTATTTAATAACATTTTGTAATTTTTTGTAAAAGGTACAAATTAAACAATACAGTACCCCCTATAGCCATGGGCATTGTAATCTCCATGCCAACATACAGTCAGACCTTTCCATTAAAGAAACAATGCATAATTCTCCAGGGCTTTCAAAGAACATCTTTTTATTACATCAAGCTCAGTTGAGGAGACCACTTCCAGTCCACAGCTTTAGTGGGAGAGAGTCCTCCCAGTGGCACTTCCATAAGACCTCAAGGGCACTCTGCAGGGCCACACTGATGTATGGGCTCATTAAGATGCTGCAAATTGACTTCCGGAAAGTTCTGCCCGTTGTCTCACGAACACTTACTCCCGTCGTGACGGTCCGTCTTGTTGTGCACTCTCGCTGCAGAGGAGTGGACGGAGGAAGCGGCCCGAATAATTCTGTGTTGTTTATTGCAGCCATTATGCTGATAACAAGATTAGCCGGCTAATCAGCTCACATTACAGTTAATGCCTGGTGTGGAGACAGCCAGCAGCAACACTCTCTCGCCTCCAACTGACTCTAACGACTCAGTAACTTGTACAACAGGACACTGTACATCTCACAGACATTGACTACCCTACAAAGCCATAGGAAACAATGGAAGTTACATGATATAGCACTGTAGGCCTTTACATAGATATAAACCAATGAAAAAGTTGACATTTTTTGCCAACAATCTTAATTAATTCAAGGGGTGTGTATTCTTCTGATGTAAACGAGTGTTCCCTTGCTGAGTCTGGAACTGTAGGGCAGCCACGAAGACATACACTACCCAAGTTGCACACTCACATATAGAGATAAAAAGAGAGCATAGTTGTCTGTGTGCTAGTTATAGTACAGACTGTCAACTCTATCAGGATGTCATGTGCATTAGGGAGTTGAGTACCGAGTTCTGGGCTAATGTGCCAGTTTAAGAAGTTAAGAGAGAAAGAGTGAGAGAAAGAGAGAGAGAGGGCGTGAGAGAGAGAGAGAGAGAGAGAGAGAGAGAGAGAGAGAGAGAGAGAGAGAGAGAGAGAGAGAAAGAGAGGGAGAGAGGGATAGATAGAGAGAGAGAGACAGGAGGCACAGGGAACAAAGAGAGATGAAGACCTGCAGCCAGGAGCCACGTATGACAGGGGTCATCCCTCACTCTCCAGAACCAGTCGGCCACTCTTATTTCATTCCTCTCATCATCAATCTTCCATTTCTTTAATTAGTTTCAGTGGCCTTTTGTCAACTCACTATACACACCTGTGCTCCCCATTCTGAGAGGATGAAGACTACAAGGTAACCTTTTTCCATTCCTCTAGGTCTAATTAAAAACTTCTACTTCTGACTGTGCTCCTGGCTCTACTCTTTCCTCAGAACATGTATTATTCCATAACAAATGTACACACAATACTTACCATCGTGGATTTCAAATGCCAGACTGGTGATTTTCTGTGTTATGACCATCATAGGCCTAGAAGCGAGAGAAAGCAATAGAATGAAAAAGAAAGAGAAAGGTGAGGAGAAAATTAGTGTCTATTTCATCAGGTAATAGCAACAACAACAAAAATCAGTCTGAAACACTAAACGTTCAATCGCTCAAAAATAGAGAGAGGGAGAAAGGAAGAGAGACCAAAAAAAATCAAGAAATGGAAAAGTCAGAAAGTGGACAAAGAGGGAGAGATATGGGAGAGAGATGAGACAGAAAGGGAGGGATGGGCGAGTGAGCAAACGACAAAGAGAGAGAGGAATGTTAAGGAAGAAGACACACGAGGAAGATGAGTGAAGGAGAGAGGAAGAGAGAGGCAGTCTTACCCTGTGAAGTCGGCTGAGTACATGCCGTAGTCAAACACATACACACGCGTGATCTGGCAGAAACTCAGATACCCCAGAGCCACCACAAGGCAGTATCTAGAGTGGGAGAGAGGCACATCATTACTCTCTCTATGCATCAGTTACTCGCTCTATCAGTGCCACTGCAGCATCTTAATTCACACCTTCAGTGAATGTCAAAATGCCACAGCATAAACAAATACAGGTCAGGGTACAGCGGTCACGACCAGAACGCCAGGGTGATGGCTTTAGTGGGTCGTAGTTTAGTACGAATGAAAGAGCATTGGTGTGTGACCACTACGCAACAATGCTTGTGCAGTGATCCAGAGGGAGGGAGGTAGCAGGGATCTTCTCCATGACCATCTGAGCAGGAGTTATTTACGGAGCACTACTGCTGACCAATCATGGTCATTAACGTGAGGGGAGAAAACAACAACTCTGGAGCAATAAACACTGTCACACACACACCTAATGTATACACGCACACGCACACACACACATTATACACATGAGATATGGAATACACACGCACACACACACAGACTAGCCTCTTGATAACTCTTTTTTTAGGTTTCCCCAGACTTGGCCAACTGAGTTAATCCATAAAGCAAGACTCTCTCTGGTCCAGATATTAGTGTCGAGTTCAACAACACATCATCAAGTCAGTAAGACTTTCATGCCATATTTTTCTTGACGAAAGAAAAACAAATAGAGAGACAGAGCGAGGTCTCCATGGAGACAGGGCTATTGAGAGGTTCCATCACAGAGGTATGCAGATCAGCTCGAGCCTCTGCCAGCACACACCTGCTGTCTCATTATTGAGCAGTGCGGGGGCCACGTGTTCGCTAGCTTAGCTTTTGGCACGGCCCTGGTATATATCTCTTTCTCTTTCCGTCTTTCTTTAACAGGAATGTGACCTCACAGCAGCCACACAGTGGCCTTCGTCGAACTGATGGGTTCGCATCACAAAGTGGAGGGAGAGCTGCATTCTGTTGCCTACAAAGAAGACAATCCTAACTCCTGCAGCTGTATAGCTCAGCACTGCGCGTGAACGGTCAGACAAGGCCTGTCGTGTTGGAGCCCACTGCACGTCTTCGCTCTCTGCTGAGGATGCATGTGTGGCCACGTTCACTGCACACTTTCAGTTCCATGCAGAGGGTCGGAAGATACCGAGGAGGGCCTACCCAGCTACAAAAGGCTCTTTTACCTGACAGAAGTGTGTGTGAATGTCACAGCCCATGCAACAAAAAACCATAACCACACAGACGTGTGACACACAAGTCTGCTCTCCTGGGGGCTGAGGGTATGATCCCTGGAAAGAACCAAAGCAAAAGAGAATCGTACAGTCACACAGCTGTTCCCTGTGCATGCTTTTGGTTTTAAGTTCAATATTGTGTCAGAGGGTAACTGAGGGCAGGGAAAATAGCCCATTGAAGGGGTGGCGGGGGGAGGAGGCGCCAAAGGAAACGGTAACATCAATTAAGCAAATGAAATACATGAAGAGTTAAATGAGTCACTGCTTGGCTTCCAGGTGGAGCCTCAGCCTCAACTAGTTTGCTAACCCCCGCAGAGGTGACCCCATCTGGGCTTAGATGATGAGGGACCCATCTGGGGCTGGAGCCGGAGGCTATCAAGCCCAAATTCAGCCTGGAGGTGTCCCAGAGAGCCAAATGAGACACAGGGGACACATGAGACCCCCCCAAAAAAGGAAAGCAATAATTGGAAGATTTCGTTAGAATGGAGATAATGATCATGAGGCAGGACAAAGATGACTGCCAGCAGAAGGTAGGCAACAGGATGCAGCCCTCCCTCCTCACCCCATCAGCATTATCACCGCGTCCAGCTCCCAAGGCCGCAATAGCAGGCGTACAGCCCAGGCTAGATGCCTGTTTGTTGGGATAGACCAAAACGGAGCTTATCACTTCATTTAGCTCTGAGCCAGCAGTCAGGAATGTCTCTGTTTTGTATTCCAGGTCTTGCTGTAAGCTGCCCGCAGTTAGCATGCCGCCACTCAGCACAGATAATGACAAAGTGCGGCCCACACTCCTGCAGCCTTCCACCCAAAGAGAAACTCATGATTAATCACACTTTTAGTGGTCCAATTACTTTATTACATTCCGGAGGAAAGAGAGGCAATTTGTTCGGATGACCTCGCAGCTTGCGGAGGGGATATAAATATGAAAAATAAAGCATGCTGCCGTCTGGGGGTCTCCAGGAGTGATTTCTGAGAGAAGGTGGAGGGGAAATGGAGTTCTGGGATTGCCGGTATAAGAAAGGAAACAGGGAAGTGTGATGGTTTCCCAGCTTTCCCCATACCTCTCTCCACCCCTCCTTTTCCTCTTCCCCCTTGACTCTCTTCCAGCAGCCTTAAGGGGAACTCATGGAGGCAGGCCAGAGGCTGGGGGCTGGAGGCCTGAGGCTGGGGGCCTGAGGCCTGAGGGCGATGGGGCTGCTCTTTATGCCTGCGCTGAGTTATAGCTTCCCTCTGGGGAGTTTTAACAGTATTGGTCGGCCAGCAGAGGCTGGAGGTGGTCCAGCATGACAGCCTCAGCAGCAGGTCTCCACATCACTCAGACCAGGCAAATTGCATCCACCTCATCATACTCCCTCATCCATGATCACCTATGCACCCCACACACACACACACACACTTACTTGTGCATATGTTCCACTCCAGTCAGGATCATAATACCGTAAGTGAGTCCACTCTGGACCAGGAAATGCAGGGCATACCTGCAAGACAGGAGAGACGACAGGTGGGTGTAATCAGTACCAGGAATCTGCATTCGACCTTCAACGATCAACCTTGAGCAGAGATGGACGGATGTCTCTCTCTCTCTCTCTCTGTAGTGACTCACAGAACTCCTCTGTGTTCATTTCCTCACTGTTAATGTTCCTGGTCTTTACAGTACGTGTGTGTGTGTGCTGAATTTGTGGCTCGTGTGCACAGTTTGACTTTCATAAAAATGGAACACAAACGCATCTTGATTGATAAGACCATGCAAACACACAAACACTACACCATACCTTGGCAGACAACAACCAACCAGTCTGTTGATGTGCCTGCTGGGGTTTAATTGGGTCTAAAGTTACAGAGGCAGCTGACGGCCCTGGCATCTCTCATTAGAACGGGCTCAATCCATCGAACTGTTTGTCGTTTTAAAGCAAATCTGTTAATGAGCTAAATCTTTTTAGTGCTGATAAACATTGATTTGGCCCTGGGAGAAGATAGACTGCCATACCAGCCTCATGATACAGTACATCTATCAGCTTACAAATATCACAAATATTGGCATGTGCTCCCTTGATACCCCTGAATCTAGTTGGGGGGGGGGGGGGGGATCACTTTGCATTTTCCTATTATTAAATTGATTCCAAAATAATGTCAAAAACGTTCCAGGGGGCTTGCCTGCACGTGTGTGTGTGTGTGTGTGTGCACGTGCGTTTGTCCTTCAAAGCCTCTTTATGAGGTGGAGTATGTTGACACAGGGGAGCCCGTCTAAACAGAAGAGCACATGTGTCCTCAGGCTTCTCTTCCTCCATCAACAGGCCCCATCAACACAGCAGCAGGGAGTCACAAAGACACAATTACTGAATGTCCTTTGTCACAAGGCCAAAGATGGTATCAAAGCACACACTCACACACACACACAAAACTAAAACAAAGCAAAGCGGCTGTGTGGTTGTAGCTGTTGTAACAACCTCCAGGTCTAAGGTTTCACACTACAAATCTCTAATGCTCCGAAACAACTGTCGGGACAGCAAATGACACAGTCCCCCGTTTCAGAGAAACGCCGCGGCGGTATCGGTTTCCTGCTTATTGACCCGTTGGGCCAACTCTGCCAGGAGCGCAGAACCTGAGCTCCGCTGTGGCGCTGGGACGGGACTCACCAGCCGAAGCAGAACAGGGCAAAGTAGAAGCCAAGTAACGTGGCCACCACATGCCGGACGAATGGGCTGGTCTTGCTGGGGTGGAGATAGAGGCGGAACCAGAAGGCTGTGAGCAGGGCAAAGAGCTGGCACACCACGAAGTTCACCTGGGACGAGAGAACGAGGGAGAAAAGGGGGATGAGAGGGGGAGGAAGAGAGGGGGAGGGGGAGGGAAAAGGCACAGAAGGGAGAACGAAAAAGAGGATGAAGAGCAAGAGGAAAGAACAAAAACAAAATGCTGTTATTTAACGCAGTAGGAAGGAAACTGAAACTCCAGACATCCCCATCTTAGCCTAGTGGGGCAGTCTCCTCTGCATCATGAGCTCTCGAGCTGAGAGTTTAGGATTTTCTTTGATGCCACGGGCGAGATCACATGATGTAACAGGGAAGTGAACAACGATGACTGAGAAACAACAAGCTGCTCAGCAGCTCCAATACAAAGTATAGACATGGACATCTTGGACATCTTGACACTGGGCTGAGGGGCCTCTTAGACACACACACAAACACACTCACACACAGATCCAAAGCACAGGCACAGAAACACTTTCGAACACAAACACGTACAGGCAAACATACAGACTTGTACAGTCTGCGTGTATGACTTGTTTTGAACAATGATGACTATGAATACACCAAAGGGGACCCCCCCCCCCCTTTCTCTCTCTCCCTCTCTCTGGTCAAAGATCAATCGTTCTGGGAACAGGTCCAACATGAGGTCAGAAGCTCCACCTCCTGTCCAGGCTCATCATGCCCCCTCCCCCTGACGTCCAGTATCCCTCATGGGCAGCTTGTCCACCCGCCGAGCCCTGGGCCACACAAAGAAGCTGCAGATTCTGAAAGGACACCAAATGCATCTGTCAAACTGCACTTCTCCTAAATGGCTGAAGCTAGGAAGGCATTATTGGAGATTGTTGGCAGTCTGTTGCCAGGTGGATGGGTCAACTGCCTCGCAGGATGTGGACTGGCCCTGGTATCCCCCACAAGTGATTACTCCACAAGACGTACAGTTGGCTTGCTGTTATTTAATTCCCAACACCAGAGACGCAGAGCCAAAATCAGACTTGAGCTAGGCTACTAGTCTGGAGAGCCCAGTGGAAGATATTCAGGAGGCTAGATGGACAGGTCCTCGGGTTGAAATCATCGTCACCTTACGTTTATTCCATCACGGAACACAAAAATTATTTAAAGAAAGAAAATGTTCATACCTCGCGAATGGGGTTTAGTCAACCAAGAGACTTTTGAGCAAGGCTCATGCTTGGCTTCACAGATCAGGGCATTAGTCTAGTTCTGTTCCAGCCTCTGTTGATGCCTCTCTCTGTCTTTACAGTCCTCTCTAACTCACCCACAGTCCTCTCCACCTCATTTGTTTGTTTCCACAGTAGCTGTGTGATCGGAGGGTGTGGAGGTGCCTTTCAGGCGGATGGGGAGATACGCCTCACCGGTCTGACGTGAGAGGATCTGGGCCATGGCACCGGTCTGACGTGAGAGGATCTGGGCCATGGCACCGGGCTGACGTGAGAGGATCTGGGCCATGGCAAGACCACAAAACCATCACTCAAGCACACTGACTGTGCTTTTACAGAATGCCTTCACAAATCCCCCTCACCTCCACTGAGATGGAAGAGGGAGACGTGGTCTTGAAATCTACTGTTCTAAATCCTATACGTACTACTGTCCAAAACATGCAGTATTAATAGTGTATTTGCAGTGTCTCTATACAGACCTTATGAGAACATTATTCTTCTATTTTTGAATAGGCCTACAGTAAACTAGTTTGGTTCTAAGTAAATACACACCCAGTGCCGAGCAACAGACAAGGTTTGGAGCTAAAATAACAACTATTTATAACTAAGACAGAGACCGAGAGAGTGGCACTTTTACAGGCCCCCCTCCATTAGACACCCACTGGCCCTGTGGCCCACTGGCCCAGTGACGTTAAACTCAGCCTCCTCAGAGAGAGAGAGACAGAGAGAGAGACTGTACAAAAGGGAGAGAGACACAGCATCTATGCATAACCCATTTCAGAGCATGTCTGACAAGTCCCCTCGCTCAGCTTGTCACATGACTTTAAAGTCTTCATGTGAACTCTTACTCGTTATGACATTTGATGTGAATTGGTATTTTCTTAATTGCATAGCTGCTTTAGAGAGTTTTACACTAGATATGTCTGTATGTTGACAAAGCCTTATTAAATGTTCTCTAACATGCATTATGCCAACTGTGTAAAACTAGCTCCATGTTAAGGTCACAGTCAGTCAGTATACTGAAGCTTGTGTGTAATGTCCAAAAGTTGTAGAGCACACATTACATTACAGAGTACACATATTAACAAATTCATATTTAATTTATTTATATCGGTTATCGTCAATATACCGGTATATCGCGACACCCGCAATATATACTTCACACGCAATATATCACCACGCTTCACCATAACATGGAGAAACACAGACAATCAGACTCTCCATTTACGTCTCACTTCTCCGACTCCAACCTTAGATACATCTAGTCAGATCAGATACACTGATCCCTCTACCACACACCCGGCCAGGAAAGGTGCACCAGATGTTCTTCTGGCACTTCGCAGTAAAGATAGAAACACCTTCCTGTATTGCTGTCTGGAGTTAGTGCCTAATCAATACGGACATCTACAAAAGTAACAGAATACCTCATTATGTCCAAACAGTTCTCAGTACAATCACAGGCATGACTGAACCCAGTCCCAATGCTAGCCTGTTTCTTTCTAACTGTTTTTCTGAAAAGGTGCCAAGTAGGCGACACCACAGACGAGGCATCCCAGAGGGACAGGTGACACACAAAACCATGTCTGGGCCCTCTGCTGTCTGTACAGTGTGTAACCCAAGCCCCCCTGCCGAGGCACAGCCTCCGTGAAAGCACTCAGGGAAAGGCTCAGGGAAGCCTTACATAACCACTCACACATGCAGAACTCCCTACGTCTCACTACAACAGACAACATTCTTCCCAAAACACGTCCATACAGGCCTGCAGTTAGGACCTCAGACCAGAGCGCACTACCCTGAAGAGCGTGCTAGTCGCTAGCCAGCTAGCACAAATGCATTTGAATTAAACACAAGACGTTTACAGAGAACTGGCCGTAAATGTACTGACGGGATGTTTTAATGACGCTCTCCGATGTACGCCTATTTGTCTTTACACCGCCATTTTGGGAAAGGAAGAGGTGTGTCACACAGACACTTACAAACAGGGTCAGGTGATTGTCGGGGGAAGAAGTCACCATATTCAATTGACCCGTTGATTCTCCAGGCGTTTTTTTATGTAAGCAGCCATCTGCTGGCAAGCTGTGCACTTGGATGGAGCCGCACACTAAGTCTGCAGTAACAAGCCCAGGCAGTAGGACGGAAAGCCTACCGCACTAGACACACACACACAAGGCAGGTGTAACTGATGACTGAGGAGAGAGATGCACACGCACACACATTATGTTGATGTTCCTGTTTGTGGGTTTCTTCTCTTCCATTCTTAACCGTTTTATCAAGAAACAATGAACTGGGTTCCTTTCCTTGGTGGCCATCTTGAACTTGTTACAGTAAAGCGCAAAGTGAAGGCAGTGTTTAGCCAGACATCGA
This sequence comes from Osmerus eperlanus, assembly GCF_963692335.1. NCBI lineage: Eukaryota > Metazoa > Chordata > Actinopteri > Osmeriformes > Osmeridae > Osmerus > Osmerus eperlanus. The sequence goes on from NC_085025.1 coordinate 7,006,535, forward strand.
GAGTGAATAAGGAGCCATAAACAACATTCCCCTTTATACGTCATCCTCTTGCATAGCTGGCAAGGAGCATTCAAATGGCGTCCATTTTCTGAAGCCCTGCTAGGCCCTCCGACAGCAGGAAGAGAGACTTCGAAGCCTTATCTTCTAGATTCTGTTTGGACAGCTTGTGTTTAAGACAACACAGGCATACAACATGACAACGCTAAAAGCTACTGTGTGATGAAGGGGCTGGGCAGGGACAATAGCATGCTGTGCACTTTACTGTGGGAACACCTGTGATTCAGTAAACACAGGTCTCATGTCCTTTGCTCAACCTGCTGTGTGGGGGAGCAGTTGTAGACTTACCCGGCTGGGTTCTTAAAAGCTACAAGGATGCATAACAAGCCAAGCCTTTGACCACCACTGTGAACAAACTGTGTGAACACACACAAATGGGTGCCAGGCAGCACACACACACGCTCCAGCAAATAAACAACACCACCACTAATCCTACACTCAACCATACTTTTCACATTCATTATCATAGTGACACGACGCTTTGCGGCTTAAGAGCATCTCTCAGACCATATTAGATGAAGCCCTATTCTACAACACTACCTCACAAACACTGACTTTACACACCTTCTAGAAAAGGTTTTTTTTACTATGAAAAAAGGATCTCATTTATTTTAAATGGGCATTAAGGACCAGCCAATTCACATCACGACCGTGTCAGTTTAACTCCGCCATCATTTCCTCTGCGTGTTTGATGTTGGCGATGCTGTTCCCCTCCCACTCGAGGTTAAACAGTGGTCATTTGGCTTAAACTGGAAAATTAATGTAGGGTGTGAAGACAGAATGACCTTGCAGATGATAATTCACAGTCTATTGCATAAGCAAATAAGGAGGCAGCAAAAATAAAAAGTTCTATAAAAGGCATACAGACTTTCTAATACCATATATTTATCCAGATGCCAAACAGCCATTGAACTGCAGACAATGCCAGCAAGGGCATGGATGTTTTATGCCCCATTCATTTGTTTTTGCAATTAAATGCTTCAGCTTTCAAAATTCTAATCAAAGTGATCAATTGTTGTTCCCTGACCACTGAACACAGCTCGACCTGAATACCAAGTGGGTCGTGGAGGCTCTGACTCCTTAGGGGCCTCTCCTCCGGGAAGGCCTTGGCGTGGTCTCTGCAGAGCTGTGGGGCTGGCCTGTCCTGGCCTTGCCTGGCCCATACTGGCTGCCTGACAGCCTGGTCGATCCCTAGAAGCCTTTGGAGGTTTGCAGCTCTAAATACTGGGCCTTGGCTAAGCTGCTGGGAGGACAGTTGACAGTGGTATTGTTTGACTAGCCTGATTGCTCTCCCCCCTTTGTTGAATTCTCTCTCTTCTCTCGTTCTGTGGTTGGTTGTGTGTACTAGGACATCAATCAAGTCTCCTCTGAGGCTTTTCAGTCCTCAGGTCTGAGAGATGATACAAGCGAAGAAATACATTTTCCTTTTCATTAATTTTAGGAAGCTATTCAAGCAGCCTTTCTCGCTGTGTTTCTGACTTCAGAGCCAGGCCAACTCTCAACCGTTTGCACGTTTTCGGATGCACAGTCAGAGGACAGTGTGTGACTGAAAGTTATGAGGGAAGAACAGGCCTACTTAAATCTAATACTGCCCTAAATGAATCTACCTCTCATTAATATCTCATCTTGTCCACTGCTGAGGAGCACCCTGCCTCCTCGTGCCCCTCTCCCGTGCACCACGTCCAGACACTCAAGCTCAAAGTCCTCTTTAATTCATGCACTGTGATCTTGCTTGTTCCTGACGAGTGCAAGCGCTAGGTAGGCTAGGCTAACAGCACTGCGAATGCAGGCAGTGTCATGTGAAAGGAACCAGAGATGGGTTTTTTTCCAGTGCCAGCTGAACTCTGCTGGTTCGGATATATAATACGTGCAAACACTGGGTTGAGCCTAAATCTATCTGAGGACGCACTGGATGTGTGGGGGAATGTGCCAGCCTGTAGCCGCTGAGAGAGAACAGATTAATCAGATTTTCTGCTTGAGAGACCAAGGGGGCAGCTGTCTTTGAAGAGACTGGGAAAGAGAGGGCAGGAGAGAGAAAGAGAGGTACTGGACTGGAATCTTATTGATGGATGTTAAACACGTACCAAACAGCCAGCGACAAGGACATTCTGTGTGAGGAATGGTCAAGTTGAGAACAACTGCAAGGTTGGGAACCAAAACTAAGCCGTTCAGTCTTCCTGTTACCTGTACCAACGTGAGGAGTGTGAAATATACATTTGAATTGTTTGCAATACACTACAGCATGGGTATAAAACAAAGGGCTTATTAAAGATGCCCATACGTGAGCCTTCCTACATGTCAGCACCAAATGTGCAAAAAATACATCCACAATGTTACAGATGGTGGGTAAAAGATGAGGCATCACTGGGAGATGACAGAATGGGGAGAGCCATACATCACCACCCTACTCCCTCACTTCCTCCCCCACCCTGAGTTCCTCCTCAGTACACCCCCTCTCTCTGGTGTCATCTTACAGGGGTTCCAACCAGAAAATGGTCATGGTGGGGGTGGGTGGGGGGTGACTAGTACATTGATGTGATTGTCCTATGACATTCACATCAATCCCCATGTCTTCGCATGTCATAGAGAACTTCATTGAGTAGTTCTCCATGGTCACTGGGGAGAGAACTCTGACCATAGACTGAGGTGTGACCAGAAAGCAAAGGGATGGAATGAGAGGAAAGGAGGCCAAAATACAGACTCTCCTCAAGTGAGGAAGTAGCTCAAGGCTCACAGGCCCATACTGCTCGGGAACCTTGAGAAGCTTGTTGCTAGGAGACAGCCTGCCTTCTCAAAGCAGAGGTTGAGGGTTGAACGGCAACCATGTTTTAACAATCTTTACTCATCACTGTGGCTGCAGCGTGCTAACACCAATAGTCTATTCAACTGATGGCAAGTCCATTTCTCCACCAACTATAAACATGTGGGGCCTTCAACTGCAGATTGTCTAGGCCTACAATAACTACTCTTTACTCCAAAAAAAAAAGCCTAGTCATCTCACAATCAAATCAAATAAATTGCTGAATGAAAGTAATATCCATTTATGAGGAAAAAGCTGTTTGAAGTAGTAGTACTAGTAGTAGTTTATTTGTCGTTCAACCATGTAAAGTTAATACAATACAGATAGTGAATCTGATTGAATTCAGATAGTCACCAATGGCACAGACTATAAATGTTCACAGGTAGAATATGAGAACCACAAATAAATTTTAATACATTTGTGACAATTTATGCCAGAGGGAGAGCAACAGAGAAAATAGTGAGCCTCAAAAGCCCACATCAAATCAAAGGGGGGCTTAGCTGTATTTTCCTCTGTTCCATCCCTAACAATCTCCCTATCCAGGAGCCCTGATGTGAAAACACACACTGACACACAAATACACACCCAAGTGTGGGCACACACACCCACACACCTTTGCCATTCGACACCCCAACACATAAGGTCACAGTTTCAGTTCGGCAACTGATTACACTGCATTCTTCCCATTTCCTGTTTTTACAGACTCCATTTCCAATACCCGCCCCCCCCCTCCTCCTCCTCCTGCTCCACCGGGCAGGCAGAGTCCTTCATTAGAAAGAAACAAGCGGAGCTGGTTCATGAAGGAGGACGTGAGACATAGCGCGCCATTAGCAACGCGTCATTTTATGCGCAGGGCACTCCCTCCAATAGGGCGGGGTATATAAGGGGTTCCCGGCATATGCATCGCTAGTGCGACATAGACTTCAGTCTTCCTGCTGCCTCCGCCTCCCCGGCCTCCACCCTTGGTTCTGTTTTCTGTTTCCTGTTTCAGGGGGAATGCGTCGCCGCTCTCTGCTCGGAGGTCGAGACGGTGTCTCGTCGGATGCGGCAGGGAGCCGATGCGAGCAGAACCACAATCAAATCAAATCAAATGTACAATCGTGTTTGTATAGTGGGAAACAAAGTATTCGTAAAGTCATACTGAGTCCTCCTGCCTGAACCTGTCTATGCCCAGGTCTGCAGGAGGGTGAGCTGAAGGGGGCAGAGACAGCACAGTTCACATCAGACTAATGCAGGCTGAATGTTAGTTGACCAGCCAGGGTGGATCCAGCTAGCCATTCTTAACCCATTAATCCCCGGCTTGCCTGGGAAAACATCTGCCCTCCTCGTGCCAACAGAATTACCCAGCAGCAGCACAACAGTTGCACTCAAATGATTAAATCTGCTCATGAACACTAAGTGCTCTCTTAGTGAAATACATTAGACACTCCATTATTTATCTGGGGGGGTAAGGGCCGTCCTGGGCACGTATACACATCATATAGCAAGATTCTGTAGCTGCAGACAGATACCCACTTACCTAGAGTAATAGCATGTTAAAGCTGTGGCAGTTTGATTAGGAGCAATTCGGATGAGAGGGTGACATTAGAGATGGGTCGTCAAGATTGAAAGATATCGGTACCTCCGCTGTGCAAGTTTCTTAGCCCCATCCTCAAAACTGGCATAGCGTTTGACATAGATACTGGTTAGGCATTTGTCCAACTTCAAGTCAAACACCTGTTTATGTAAAACTTTCTTTAACCAATGCATATCAAATGATTATTCCAAACAATAAGACTGGAATGAGGGCAGGAGACGAGAGGGTTCTCAGGAGAAGGGGGGACGTTCGTTTGTGGAAACTTTCTCCAGACAGCCGTGCTATTAGGGACCCACCCAGCGGATGAGGTGACCGAGACTGGATGATAACAAGAATGAATCATTTCTGAAGGACGTTATCTGTTCAGAAACCCTGAAGGTGGCGTCACATGGCCATGGCCTCTTGAGGAGGCTGCACTGAGAAGACATGCAAGGGGCAATCCCACTGCCATAAATCCAACAATAAAACGGAATAACATTCTGGATGTTTTCTCTGTAGTGAGACTTATATATACCACCTTGACCCTAAAATGCATGAAAGATCAGCAATCAATATATTTGAATAAGTGAAGAGGATACTGTATTTAGTTGCATCTTGTTAGTCGTTAACATATCATATTATTGTTTTCATATAGCAGACACTTATCTAGGCTATAGCAATGTACAATTATTGCATAGTAAATTCATCAGATAATCAGGGACGAAGTGCACAGTTCTAACTGTATTACAGTGGGCAATGCCAGGAAAGTCTTAATTTTACAATACATCAACATAATCTCAAATACAATGTTATAATTTTGCAACATGGTTACTAAAGGGCTCCAAAGCCCAAGACATTGAGATGACTCAGAGACAGGAACTAACGGGAAATACCCATCATGTTCCTAAACTATTTCTGGCCTTCCTCCAGAAAAGAACAGCCCAAATACGGAAGGACAGAAGCATTTCGGATAAAACACTCAAGTTGAATCTAGACTCTAGCATATATACCTCACACAGCACTGAAAGAGGGATGACTTGAACCAAACTTAATGCAAAGTCAACTTAATCACCTGCTGTTCGTATTCACTGTCTATATTCTGGTACTATGAGTATTGTAAATCACCATTAGCCACGGGGAAAGATGCTGCCTGCAAGATCTCGTTTTCTCTCTACTGCTGGGTGAAAAATGCTGAGTAATGAGGTCAATGGCTGTCTCTAAAACACTCTCTACATCATAGAGACTCTCAACCCCAAGAGGTTTGTTAAATTAATTATCCCCACCACATAAAAGACTTCTCATAGCAGAAGCATACTGTGCTCCAGCACCCCATGATTTAGTTTCCTTTTTCTAATTGTTTCAAGATTCCCTGGTACAAGGATGTTCTAATATAAAAGGAAGATGTCCATTTCAGATTAACCTACATGTAAGTCATGGTCCTTCTTCTAGATTGTGTAGACTAACCATCGATCAGCAACTGAACTGTTTTCTCTTTTAGTATTCTTCCCTCTCAAACTCTTTAATAATGCCCCAAAAGGATCATGGTCTTTGTAGTCATTAAGCCAGGGACGCATGACACAGCTCTCTCTGGGGGAGATGTCCCTCCGAGGAACTAAGCCCAACCCCCCATTCTAGCAAATCCAATGGACACACCATCTGTCTACAATACTGTTAGAGAACTACAAGTCTCATGAGCACATAACTTCAACAAAACATCAGGAAAAAATTAGCTGACTGAGGTATTGAGAAAGTCATACAGCATACAACAAAGAATGATGTTCTATTGGGAGAGAGATTGGAATGTGAGGGCAAGTAAGAGCAGTCTTCCACAAATGCATTGTCAGCGTAATTAGCTACGTGTTTGGGCCTTAGGTTGGTTGGTTACAACTATGTTGTTAAGTAAAGGTCACTCACTGCGCCCGGTGACTCTAGCCAAATTCTTCACGTGTACATTCCTTCTTATAGAGCTGTTGGGTCGATGTCTCACAAGTACTGGATAGCAAGCCAAAAGCTAAAGCTAGCAATTCGACCATCTTAAAACCTATAGTAGGATGTAGAAAAAGAGACTGCCCAATAACGTAGTTCTTTCCATGGAAACTGAGTTTTCAAACCACAGCTGTGTGCCAAAGGCCAGCTGAAACAAAAAGAGATATGCCTACAGTATCCTCATTCCATTACTGCAGGAACACTGACAGGCACCAGTACAGCCTGTGTGTGTAGGAGTCTCACAGTCAACAATTATCACATATCAGTGTGTGGTGAGAGCACACAGTACCATGAGCCCAGAGGGGCTCATCTGGGATAGCGGCGGGGGTAAGGGAGGGCAGGGGGTCTGAGGACACAGACAGACAGAAGGCTGTGTGTCTTTACGACTGGCAGGCAGAAACGGTATTACGACTTAAACATTACAGGACTCCTCTTCCCCCGGCTCCAGGTTTGCACAGTAAGAGTTACAACTTCGGCTGCAGATACCCTGCTTCCCTCGGACATTAAATCAGCGTAGGCGACAGTGTGTGGCCTGGCTGAATTGAAGGAAGCAGACAGGCAGTCTGAACTCATTCTAACTTAGCCCACCTCTCGGCTGCAGACAGGACAGATTCTTCACTCAGAGAGTCATTTTTGATTTGTTATTCTTCCTGTGGTGGTTGGTTTCCACATTAATATCCCTACAGCATGTTGATGATCCTTATTAATGGAGCATGTTACAGAGAAGGGATAGGAACACAGTTTATCACTGGATCCCCATACATGACAACACATTTCTCACATTGCTGTGGAATTTCTCTGGCAAATATCACACTACGCCCCACCTCTCTCAAACCAAAGATGGGACAGATTGAGTCACTCACCACAGAAATATGAAGCTATGTCATACAAGGAACATAGCAATGCTAGCCCAGTGGGTGTTTAGGAAAACAGGGATATCGAAAGTCAAGACTTATACTAACAGTGTACAACCTCCACCACACTAAAGCAAGGCATGTACTGAATGACATCACATTTGCCACGAGGGGGCTGAGGGGATTGATAAGGCCTGTGAGAGAATCGGACAAACTTGCTACCCTTGCTAGGGGAGTCAGGTGGCTGAGCGGTTAGGGAAGCGGGCTAGTAATCAGAAGGTTACCAGTTCGATTCCCGGCCGTGCAAAATGACGTTGTGTCCTTGGGCAAGGCACTTCACCCTACTTGCCTCGGGGGAATGTCCCTGTACTTACTGTAAGTCGCTCAGGATAAGAGCGTCTGCTAAATGACTAAATGTAAATGTACCCTTGATGAAGACAAGAACAAAGACCTTACGTAAAGGGATGCCTGGGTAATGTAACATAACAAAGTTATGTCGATGAGGACGAAGTAATGAGAAGAGAAGCTGAATAAGGTCCATAGGGAGAACACATCAGCCTGGCCTCCTTGTTCTGATTTACACTGAAACCAGTGAGCCATAGGTCAGCTTGTATGCTATGGGAGACAAGCCACTCAGAATACAGTTGGCTTGAAACATGACCACTAGTTGAAATCTAGAGATGTGGCCCAAACGTAGCTGAGGGAGGTAACTGACCAAACAGAAGACAAAAAGGCCAAGAAACAATTTGTCACTCTGGAAGTAATTATTGTGAGAGGAGATTGCAGGCTTGAAGGCAAGCATGTAAAACTGATACTGGAAGGGTAGGCTACTGCAGACACCATCACTTGAACTATTGGAAGAGTCCTGCTGACAACTTAATTTCCACGAACATACACCCGATTCCTGTCCACATGTTGAGGTGTAAAGTGAAAGAGCCTCTCAGGCAACCAGGGGGTTGATGTTTCCTTCATTAATACTGCATGTGTTGTAAAAGGAGCATTTAATGGTAGCTAAAGCTGCAAGGTCTAGGTTGGGAGAGGGAGAAAAGGGTAAATGGAGAAAGACAACATAATCTCTATATACTTTCCTCTCCCTAAGCATTTGCAGTCATCTTTAAATAACACAGACAAGTGGGTCTGACTTAATTATCAACTGAGCTGTGAGTAGCGTGTTTAGTAGTTGATAAATAGGCTGCTCCGTTCGCTCAAGCACGCACAACAAAAACTGAGGAACACATGTTACATCACATCCGCTTCTTGAAACGGAAAATGTTGTATTCAAGCCAAAATGAGAAAAAGTCCGCTGAGTTTACAGATGGCTAGCAAAAATAAACAACTTTAGAAGAATTACAGACTTCCAGGCAGACAAACTGGTCAGACAATAGCTTCCATGCGCAAATTTATGACAAAAGAGCGCTCCAGGACCAGAAGATGCCGGCCGGATTTGAGATAGCCTACTTAACGAAAGAGCCCCAGTTTCTCACCTAGTTCATCACAGAGCTTCAGTCAAGATTGCTGGGGGGTTTATGTGTTACAAGTACAGTAACATTTGTGACAGAAAAAAACGGACAAGAACATGCCCTCAGTTGGCTATAGGAAACTTCAAAAATAACCCAGAACAATCCATGTTTGAACTTTAGGGCATCGTCTCTAGAGATCAATTTATGGGCACCCCATGTAAAGTGCCATGGTCTGATTATGTTACTCACCTCTGATAGAAAATAAACACAATACATTTTTCCAGTCAGTGCTGCCAGACCCTTTGTTGGACAATATAATTTGTTTGGGTGCATGTTCAGACACAGCCTAGGGTTTCTCTTCTAAACCATTGAGAAAAAGGGAAAGGTTTTTTATATTCTACGTAAAATATTTTGTTCCGCGCATGCTATAGCCTAGTCAACGTTGCATTACAATGACTGAGCAGTTGTCCACACTGAACCGTTAACAAGGAGGTTTGTAGAAATGCTGTAGCACATTCTGTTCAAATAAGCGACATAATTGGGGCTGGCGAAAATCCATGCTGATGTAATATTTCATTCAAATGTGCCATTCAGTCGCTTCCGTTGATTTCCTTTCATTTAGATTCCTTACAAAGCAGTTGTTTCTGTTTGTGAGAAAACAAGAACACCCGGTTGAATTGATGTTATATCAATTCAGTTACTCCTACGGCGAAAAAATACACATAGCCTTCCATCTCCGTTGTTTAACAGTGAAGAATCAGACCAATGTTGGTTTTCCTGGTGCGATTTTTGAAAATGCGACGAAATGCTACTTACTAATAATACCGTGTATGGTTATACAATATATAATTACCTGGTCCAGAGGGAGATTGATGATTTCACTAATGGGTTGCAGCAAACTGGACCCTGTACATGCCGGGGATATTGTTTCAGTAGCCATGATTCTGTCGGCGTTGAGAGAGTCCTGTGCTCTCTTTCCCCTCTGACAGTGGGTCCCCGATTCTCCCCGAATCTATCCTCATCCACCGCTGTAGCCGCTGTTTGCTGCTGGCCACTACTGGCAGCCGGTTGCGCTACAGCACCGTCTAGTTAGGCGCAAAATATCCTGATCAACCCCCATTTGGGCAAGGAGTGCGACACATCGCCGCTTCAGTTAGTGCTTGAGGTAGTGAACAAGGCCTATAACATTTAAGATGAAAACATTGTGGGAGCCTACAACTGCCACAAAATGTCAAGAGGAAATCAGTTATTCCTTGAAGAATTTTTTTTTTTTCACTCGTTCTTCCATGGTCTTCTTACTAAAAAGAATGAACAATAGAAACTACATGAGTTGGTGTTACATAAAAATCAAGCGCAAGCGTTCCTGCGCATGAGCTCCAATCCAATCGCCCAAACTGAGTGATACAGGCGCCCAGTAATCACTGCTTTGGTTTCCAGTGCTCTAGGTGGCAGCAAAGAAATATTGATCTCTAGTTAAGCTACACGTAATTTGAAGAATCTGCGAGAGAAAGTAGTGGGCCCGCCTTTCATAGATCCAGGGATAAGCTCATAGGCTGAGCAGTGGTGGCGCGGGCTTGCTTCCGGATCAAAACATCATCTCTTCCTGTCTAGCGAACGTGAATCTCAAATAAACAAACATGAAACAAGCGTGAGTTTTGTTGAACTAATGTTCGAATGTAGCTTATTTGTCAGCAGACGTAATATATTGATTCGACCATGGTGAAATGCGTGGTCTCGGGGTGTCCTAATCGCATCGACAATAAAGGAGCTTTTACCAATCGACCTTCCAAAAGGTTCTTCAATTTTCCCAAGGATCAAGCTCGAGTGAAAGTGTGGCTTGCAGCCCTCAGAGAAAGCGAGAAAGAGGATTTAACAGAGCAACACATTATTTGCGAAGATCATTTTCTGACGGACCATATAACACCTCGAGGAATAAGCGAGGATGCTATTCCTATCATGCCACCATACCTTGACGGACCGTTAGGTTTGATCAGCCCCTGGGGCGCGGAGTCGTCTGACGATGGGGAGGAGGAGGTGTGCCCAGATGATGCTGATGCTGCGGGCCTCCATTGGGTGCGATTGCTTTGACTATTAAAAAGATAACTGAGTATTTTAAGTATGCATTGTTTTAATTATTCATAACCCACGTCAACGTTTCATATTTTGAATAACAGGATGAAGATTTTGAAAAGGAAGACCTTGAGCTTCAATCAGGGACGGAGACAGAATCCTCGTAAGATTGCCCACCATGTTTACTTTCTTCTAATCACTGGGCTTGTTTTGATTGTTTCTAACTTTTATTTATATATGTTTTACTGTTAGTGTCTTTAAAAAGGAAGGGACTACCCAAAGTAATAACCCTGGTCAAAGAAAAGGTATGTGACAATTTTATCCTCATAATATCTGCATTTCATATGTAAGTGCTTGTTAGTTTTTTTACTTTGGTTTGTGTTGTTATGGTACAAACTAGATCTATCCCTGGGTACATTGACCAAGCGCTTCGTCGAGGTATTGCATTCTTCCCCTGATGGCGTAGTCGACCTCAACGAGGTGGCTCCCCGCCTCCGTGTACGCAAACGGAGGGTATACGATGTCACCAACGTGCTTGAAGGGATCCACCTCATCAGGAAGCAGTCCACTAACAAGATTAAGTGGATGTGAGTACAATTCCAACCATTTCAACTCTTTCCTCACTCCACTCTTAAGAGCCTCCATTTGTACAGTTTACATGCGGATTAGCCTTCTGCCGCCGTGATATTCCAATAAAGTCTAAGTACATATGTGTTGAAAAGTTTTACAAAGCGTGCAACACAGTGTGATTTCTATAACAACAGGGATTTCCAGTAAGGTTTTCTATTTCTCTCTCCCTCCCCCCAGAGGGCATTGTCCAGCCATTTTAAAGCAGAGACTGCAGCATGAACTGGGGAACCTGAAGATTGTGGAGGAGACTCTTGATGAGCTGATCAAGAGCTGTGCCCATCAGCTATTTGACATGACTGACGACATGGAAAACAGCAAATATCCTTTATATATATCAGACCATACCTGATATGATTTAGCTAATACACATTATTCTGTTTGTGGAAGAAAAAAAGCTACTTGTTGTAATGACTCTCCTCCAGCAATCATGAAAGACACATACATTGTATATCAGCAAGGCACAGTCTTCTTTAACTGCCAATCTACATCAGCCTACGTCACTCACGAGGACATCAGTCATCTCAAGGTTTTCCAGGACCAGACAGTTATAGCTATCAAGGCACCAGAGGAGACCAAGCTGGAGGTGCCCACACCCAAGGAGGTGAGCTCTTAGGTGGGAGGAGGGTGTCTAAACCTAACCTGTCTCTCAGTCAAGGTACCTAGCAGACTCTTTTCTTTAGTTGTCTTTTTATTTGTATATTTTTTATACAATTTGAGATTGTGGCAATGCAGATTATGCCTGGCATGATATGTAAACCAATATTGGTTATGTGCAAAACCAGGCTGCTCACTGGTCTTTTGGCAGGGTGTATGAATCAATTGGCTGCTAATCCGCTTGTGTTCCATATCAGGACAGCATCCAGATCCACCTGAAAGGAGGGAGAGGCCCAATGAAAGTCTTGACCAGTGAGATGGACAGGCCAGGGGACACAGAAGGCACCAGGGGGGAGGCAGCGGTGGGCTTCATAACATTGGAGGAGAGCAGGATCAAGACCATGCCACTCAGCACAGGTAAAAACCAAGCTGTCCATCAGGCTAACGATTTAATCGCTTCTCCATTCCAGTGGACATACCAAGTGTGTTTTCCAATGCTTGCAGCAGAGGGCAGTATTGGCCAAAAGATAGGCACTGGGCAGGCATGGAATGAGTAGTTAGAAATCAGATTAATTTGCACAGACCATCTTTGGAGCTTGCTAAGATATCTCATCTCAGAAATAAGGAGTGGAAATGAGAGTATCTGTGGTGTGGGCGTTCTAGTTGACTTGTGTTGATCTGTGTTTTTCTCCTGTAGGTGTGCTGGGTCCACAGACAGCTGTCCAGAGTGCGTAGTCAGCAGCGTGACAGGGCGCTGTCCTCTTTGAACATTTCCATCAAACTGTTTGGATGTCTCATACTTGGAATACATCATGGATGTCTATGGCAATTTTTTCAAGGACTAAATGTAAGTGGTTACAGCGGAAGAGATCACAAAAATCCAACTTGATTGTGAAAACGGACATGACAATAATTCACGGAATTGCAAGCTTTATTTTTATATGCGTTATTCTGAGTTAACTAAAGTAAGTAATTTGTAGTTGCAACCGCCCTGTTGCCATAAGACAGCATTAAGATGTCAAAGTAACATGTTCATGTACAGAAAATTGTGTTATGGATTGTCATGCTGTGAGATGGACAGTATTTATGCTTTTTTTCCACTTTTGTACTCTTTTTTTTTGTCTTCATGTCTAGTGGGTGTTTTTTCCTCCATGTTCTATTACTATTGAAAAGTATACTTTTCAAGCATCCTCACCTTATTAAAGTAAGTCGTAACTGCTGACAGTGACAGTTTTTTGCAAACCACATAGCTCAAATACACCGCCCGCTCTGTTTATATCATAGTGTTTATACAAGTTAACTTAAGTTAACCTAGGAGTTTCGTATCCAATCACATCTGTAACATCGTGTCATAGCGTAGTCATAGACTGATACGGCAGGCATGCTAAAGAAGTGTGCAAAGGTAAATCCATGCACATTCCTATTGGTCGAAACCTGGCTATTTACATACGTTCCGCCCCGTTTCTCCCAGGTTGACGCTCTGCAACGCAGCGCTTTATACAGGTTGTTGTGAAATCTTTGGTGTAGCAAATTTTCACTGGTCCTTTCAATTATTTGGGTCTCTGGACTGTAACTAACCATGGAATAATGGAACTGTGTATTTACTCACAGAAGTGGACCCAACGATCGCCCCTCATTCATGCGTAGGCAAAGTGGAGCTACACTGATACAGGAATGGCAAAGTTGGAACGATAATTAGGCTACCTCTTTTGATCAGAAAGCTAATTTGTGTAACAACTAGCTGTTTCATAGACAACAAGAAAAACATTAACATATTTAATTATCTAATAATTTTTCAAACTCATCAACCGTGAATTATGCCGGACATAATTACAGTCACGGAATTTGTAGAAGAGACAAATGAGGACTACAAAGCGCCCACAACCTCAAACTTCACCACACGGATGTCCCATTGTCGGAACGCCGTGGCAGCACTGGAAGAGGTAAGTTAAAGAAAGGATGACAATTATGGCCATCAAAACTGGACGAAATAACGATTTTTCACGAGTTCTGGACATTACGTTAAAAAAGGAACGAAAGAAACATTACTTCCTCTTTTTGAAATCCGAACATTTCAGATCTTAAACGGGTTGTGTTGAACCTCGCCCTTGCCTAGCAGGGTAGGCTACTCAGAGCTGTCAATAACCCTGTATGAATAGCTGAACTTCCAATTGCAACAATTAAAGAAGGAAGATGCAGAAACTAGGGATACAAATGTAGCCTATACATTCCTGAATCCATTATGATGTTTTAATTGCAGACAAATATTTGCAAAGGTAGAATTGGTAGAATTACATTTCAGTAGCCTATGTTTAATTTCTAAACAGTTTTCAAGGCCAAACGTGCTCGGAAGTTGTAGAATCACCCTTCTAGTATCAGGGCTGATTCTGTGAAGATTATATAGATGAATGTGAGGACTTCTGCAAAACGGACAACCCTATACTTCTTGGCATTATTAGGCTACATAGTTTCTACTGCCTGGGGCGTTGATGCCTGACATCAGGAGTGTGCAAACGTTTGAGGTCACTGAGTCTTAAGCCAATCATCTGAGTAGTAAGGGTTTATTTGTTGGAAAAACACACCAATCAGTTATTGGTGGTGAAAGAAACATTAATACAGAACATTCTAAACATGTCCAAGCTTCCTACATGGTTTACCAGAAGTTTCTTTGACTTTGGTGTCTGTTGTTCTGTCCAAGTGGTCTCAGCTTTAATAATGTTGAAGTCAGTACTTGAAGCTGAAAATAGGATTTCCCAGAGTGGCCTAAGACTACTGTATTGCATTAGCCAAGGAAGCACGAGGACAGTTGGTAACTGTAACACATGGATGACATTTCCTGCACTCTGTGAAAACAAGGAAGTTTATACAAGCAGTATATTCACACAACAACCACTCTATATCTTAGGTGAAACAGAACAGAGAAGCATTCTATCTTTTGTACTCCTCCAGAATAAACAGTCTGACAACACAATCTGTCCCTTTGTGTGGACGACGACAGCATTCTCACACTTTCAACCTGGACTCAATGAGCCAACAGTCACACATTCATGCACATTAGCGACAACACATAGACATGCTCTGGCTCTACCCGGTCAACAGGCAACACTCCACTTTCCCGTTTTACAAGTCTGTCTGAGATTGTTGATAAAGTATCAATTTGGAGGGAAGCTGTTTAGCTTGCACCATGCCGCATCCCGTGTTGTGGGGAACACCACTGGGCTCTCTCCCTCTATTTTCTCGTTCTCTCTACCCTCATCCCCCTCGCTCTCCGTCTTGATCTTTTTCTCCACCCTCTCTCCATTTTCTCAGTCTACCTTAGAAGAACAAAGCTTTAGGCTGCCTACATGATGTACTGCTGAATTCTGGGAGAATCCCTGGGGGCTGGGCTGGGGCTGTGTTTGTCTGCTCCTGTCCTAGCATGCGCTCTCTCTCTCTCTCTCTCTCTCTCTCTCTCTCTCTCTCTCTCTCTCTCTCTCTCTCTCTCTCTCTCTCTCTCTCTCTCTCTCTCTCTCTCTCTCTCTCTCTCTCTCTCTCTCTCTCTCTCTCTCTCTCTCTCTCTCTCTCTCTCTCTCTCTCTCTCTCTCTCTCTCTCTCTCTCTCTATCTATCTATCTATCTATCTATCTATCTCTCTCTATCTATCTCTATCTCTGTGTGTCTCTCTCTCTCTGTGTCTGTGTCTGTGTGTCTCTCTCTCTGAACCACATAGCCCCCTCTACCCTTTCCTATCTGAGAGTCCAGCCTGTCCTGGCCTGCCTGCTACCTCTCCTCCTCTCTGCATAAGTGTCTGTCTTCCTGTACGAGCCAACACCAGAAGTCTTCTATGAGGGGTGTCAACCACTATCACAGGCTTCAGTCTCCATTTCACTAATCTGTCTAGCAACCATAATAAATAATGAGTAAGACAAAAAAGAGAACTATCAAGCCCAAGTCTTTTGGGGTGGAGGACTGGTAAGAATACATTGAATCTGAGTTCAACAACAAACACGTCTACTCATCAAGTCTGTGTGTGGGACGCCCACCTGCATCCGCACCATGACTCACACTGGTCCCATGCCCTGGAGTGATGACTCATTGTTTATGAGCTCTCGTGTCTGTGATCAGAACTGTGTGATGGAAATGAAACTTCTGACTTTCACAACGACTGCTAAGGACTAATGGACTGACCACAAGATTTCACATGAAGTTGCTTAATGCAAAATGTATCAGTTAAAAAAATAATTTAAAAGGAATCACGTATCTGTAACTTATTTGTATACAGTATTGTACTACTGTACAATGGCTCCACAGCCTTAAAGTGTGTTTTGCCAGAAAACATTTCCTTGTTTTTTTGCAGCTCTGTCTAGGTTGAGAGTTGCACAGCATCAGAGAGGGGATGTCGCTGTCACTGTACAGTCTCACAACTCAGCAGGCGTGAGCTGGGCTCAGTGCCCTGTCTGTGGAGTTTCTGTGTAAACATTAGAGCAGGGCTGGGCCAGTCCTTTGCTCAGCCACTGAAATAATTCCCTGGGAATTCATTCACTGACTAAGGCCTGGGCTCCTGTGTGTGTGTGTGTGTGTGTGTGTGTGTGTGTGTGTGTGTGTGTGTGTGTGTGTGTGTGTGTGTGTGTGTGTGTGTGTGTGTGTGTGTGTGTGTGTGTGTGTGTGTGTGTGTGTGTGTGTGTATTTAGTTGGTGTGTGTGTTAGGGGTTGTTTTGTTGGTGTGTGTGTGTGTGTGTGTGTTATCACCCTCCTACCTCCCTGCTGACTTGGACCCTGTGGGCTCCTTCTTCAACAGACTCTGGATCTAGACAGAGGGGTTCTGCACAAGATCAAGAAGTCTGTCAAGGCCATAAACAACTCTGGCTTAGGTGAGTGCTCAGTCTCTGTGTGAAATCCTTTTTAATTAAAAGCCAACTGCATGCATCAAATAACATATACAGGGGTACGATGCTTCTGTAATGGAAAGTGTTGGTTAGTAGGTGAGCTCTATGTCGAGGATGGTGGAGTGTAACGTTAATGAGGAGAAAGAGAGAGAGAGATAGCAACCCTGTCTGCATTCCTCCCATTCCAGACACCTGTCTCAGCAGGCTTGGGGAGGAGCAGAGGGGGACTCTGGACTCCCTCTCTGTTGATACATACAGTTTCATTCACTCAGGCTTTCATCCTCCATTGCTGCCCCTCCCTAGCTTCCCTCTAGAACTACAAATACCAGCTGGCCTTGGAATTCTATTGGAGTGTAATATTGACTCACTGAGAATACATTATTGCCACTCAAGCTTATGTCTGGTGCGGTGGGTAAACTCCAGAACATGCACGCCTCTATTCACTGTTCATTGTTCTGCTCATGGAACAGCCATGTGAGAATGTCATGACCATATATGATTTTTATTTTTACTGAAAAATCCTTTACTTCTTCAGTATAGAGTTTAGAGACAGGAAGCAAGCTGAAACATTGTTCCGTGTTGAGAAACAATACAGGAGCAATATAAATACAATGTGTTGTAAAATAGACTCACACAATGTCCAAGAATGTTTCCTGTCTTGCAGGGTAAGCTCCTCTGTGTTGGTGTTGCATCATAGCAGACATCTGACTTTCTGCCACACTTTGAATCCATGGCACACAATTTTTGAGCCACTAGATATGTATACCAAACTGAACCTTCAGTCTTTTAGTAATCTTGGAACAGAAGTAATTTCATGTGTTAGCCAGGTATTGTATGAAGGAGTTATAACTCACTGCCTCGTGGTACTGTTAAGGAGGGCAGTCTTACTCATAGGACACATGCAAAATATAGCATAGCAGAATGTAGCATAGCATATAATTGGATATTATTACAAAATAGCCCAGAAATTCCCTCTACATTGTGGTATTTGCTCAGAAACAGAGACTGATCTGTGTGTTTATGTGTCAGCCCATGTTGACAATGAGGAGCAGTACATCCAGTCCGTGGAGAAGTTTGGGGACAACTCGTTCAGCAGGGATGACAACGAGGTGGGCTCTGCCTTCCTGAAGTTTGCAGTTCTCACCAGAGAGCTCACAGCTCTCTTCAAGAACCTGGTGAGTTCCCAGAGCACCACCCACCTAACCCTACCATGTTGTTCCCCTCATCCATCTGTCTCTCAGTTAACTTTTCTGGGGGGGTTTCAATTGCTTTTTGGCTTAGTTTGAATGAAGCCGTGAGACTTCTTTAGACCTGAGTGATGTGTGATGTCAGGACGTTGCAATGTAAGGTTTGCAGTATTTCACTATCTGGCTCTTCTGATGTTTGCAGCTGCAGAACATGAACAACATTATCACCTTCCCATTAGACACGCTGCTAAAGGGAGATCTGAAAGGTGTGAAAGGGGTATGTGTTTTGAAATGTTCCTGCAAAATGGTATTATATTATATATAATGGTATTATTCTGTGGACAAGCAAACAATGTATATGTACTGATTGTTGGAATGTCTGTGTACATTCTGTTCATAATCCTGACATACATATTGTTTTGCATTCTGCAGGACCTGAAAAAGCCTTTCGATAAAGCCTGGAAGGATTACGAAACAAAAGTGTAAGAGGCAATTTACAAGATTTCCCCTGCCTAGCCCTTTCATTCGAGTTTGAAACTAGAGCAGCAGATGGGTGGGTTCAGCCCAAGTTAGCGATTACAGCACAAGCACAAGGAAAGCACGTGGTCTGCAATGTGGGTGTTTCTGAAATGCTTACCTGATACAACAACACCTCAAACTCATTGTGTTGGTTTGTTCACAGCCAATAGACAGAGGACTTTTACAGGTCAGCTGGAACGTTTCATGAAACAGCTGATAAGCCAGACAAAGACAGGCCACATGATAGAGAAAAGGACTATCCAGCAGCCTCAGTTGTGAATGCTCTATTGTTAGTAAGGTTACAACAGTGTAACGTCTGAGAATGACCATGTGAAGACAATGGACAGTCAAGCTTGGATTCATCTCAAGAGACTGGTGTTTTAAGCGTATTTAATCAGTTACTTAACACAACAGGTATTCCAGTTTACTGTGCAATTCTTGTACACAGAAAACACTTGCAGGGAAGCTACATTAAGACAACATGAATGTCAGTCTTCGAGGTTTGTTCATTTTGTTGAGAAAGAAGGTTCTAGTTTAAGGGTGTTTTGGTCCTTATGATTGAACAAGTTCATCAGGCCTTGTCCAGACTGGGCTCCATCATGCCCTTTGACCTTTGTGCCCTGTCCTTCCCCTCCCCGTCCTTCCCGTCCCCGTCCTTCCTGTCCTTCCCGTCCCTGTCCTTCCCCTCCCCGTCCTTCCCGTCCCCGTCCTTCCTGTCCTTCCCGTCCCTGTCCTTCCCGTCCCCGTCCTTCCTGTCATTCCCGTCCTTCCCGTCCCCGTCCTTCCTGTCATTCCCGTCCTTCCCGTCCCCGTCCTTCCTGTCATTCCCGTCCTTCCCGTCCCTGTCCTTCCCGTCCCCGTCCTTCCCATCCCTGTCCTTCCCGTCCCCGTCCTTCCCATCCCTGTCCTTCCCGTCCCTGTCCTTCCCATCCCTGTCCTTCCTGTCCTTCCCGTCCCCGTCCTTCCTGTCATTCCCGTCCTTCCCGTCCCGTCCTTCCCGTCCCCGTCCTTCCCGTCCCCGTCCTTCCCGTCCCCGTCCTTCCCGTCCCCGTCCTTCCCGTCCCTGTCCTTCCCGTCCCTGTCCTTCCCGTCCCTGTCCTTCCCGTCCCTGTCCTTCCCGTCCTTCCCGTCCCCGTCCTTCCCGTCCCTGTCCTTCCCGTCCCTGTCCTTCCCGTCCTTCCCGTCCCCGTCCTTCCCATCCCTGTCCTTCCCGTCCCTGTCCTTCCCGTCCCTGTCCTTCCCGTCCTTCCCGTCCCCGTCCTTCCCGTCCCTGTCCTTCCCGTCCCTGTCCTTCCCGTCCCCGTCCTTCCCGTCCCTGTCCTTCCCGTCCCTGTCCTTCCCGTCCTTCCCGTCCCCGTCCTTCCCGTCCCTGTCCTTCCCGTCCCTGTCCTTCCCGTCCTTCCCGTCCCCGTCCTTCCCGTCCCTGTCCTTCCCGTCCCTGTCCTTCCTGTCCTTCCCGTCCCTGTCCTTCCTGTCCTTCCCGTCCCGTCCTTCCTGTCCCCACAGGACTAAGATGGAGAAGGAGAAGAAGGAGCATGCTCGGCAGCATGGGATGATCCGGACAGAGTTCCGGGGAGGGGAGATCGCCGAGGAGATGGAGAAAGAGAGGCAGATGTTCCAGCTGCAGATGTGTGAGGTGAGAAGGTGCACCTGTGCCTCCAGACCACAGGAGGGCACTGGGCTTACTTGATTCAACATTAAGTCTGTGTGTTGGGGCTTGTGCTACATTTGAATGTTGTACCTCCTGCTTTGATTGTTGGTTTTTGAAATGTCATGTCTTCATTCCTCATTGATCTCCAATGTGAATCTTGGCGTATGTAAAAGGGGAGGAAAGACAGGAAGGAGTTAGATGGCAGAGATATTTATGTTCCTGTTGTTACCAGTCTTCCATGCCTACTACCAATCTTTCCTTTCCTAGTATCTTCTGAAAGTGAATGAAATCAAAGTCAAGAAGGGAGTGGACTTTCTCCAGAACCTCGTCAAATACTTCCACGCCCAATGCAAGTATGTTGTTCAGACATCCATCTGATGTGTCCTTAGCCTTATCTGAATACCCATGAGTGTATCTCACTCTCCTCCCCTCTCCTCCCCTCTCCTCCCCTCCCCTCCCCTCCCCTCCCCTCCCCTCCCCTCCCCTCTTCCCCCTCTCCTCCCTTCCCCTCCCCTCTCCTCCCTCTCCTCCCCTCTCCTCCCCTCTCCTCCCCTCTCCTCCCCTCCCCTCCCCTCCCCTCCCCTCCCCTCCCCTCCCCTCTTCCCCCTCTCCTCCCTTCCCCTCCCCTCTCCTCCCTCTCCTCCCCTCTCCTCCCTCTCCTCCCCTCTCCTCCCTCTCCTCCCCTCCCCTCTTCCCCCTCTCCTCCCTTCCCCTCCCCTACCCTCTCCTCCCCTCTCCTCTTCCCCCTCTCCTCCATTCCCCTCTCCTCCCTCTCCTCCCTCCCCTGTCCTCCCCTCCACTCTCCTATCATCTCTTCTCTCCTCTCTTCTGCAGCTACTTCCAGGATGGGCTGAAGGCAGTGGAGAGTATGAAACCATCCATAGAGAAACTGGCTACAGACTTGACCTCAGTGAGAGCTCTTTTCTCTTCCTGTCCTAAGTAGACCATTCTCAGAACATAACGTTTTTGCTGTTTTCACAGGTCGCTTCTTTATATCATGGTGATTTTTTTAAAATAATTTCCTTGCATATTTAACAATTCTTTCGCTTAACTTTCTGTCTTCCTCTCCTCTGTCTGTTCCCTCGCGCTTCTGTCCCCAGATTAAGCAGACTAGCGATGGAGAGAGAAAACAGCTGACTCAGCTGAGGGACACTCTCAAGTCCTCCCTTCAGGCAGAGCAGAAGGAGGTAAATGACAGCATGTTAGCGTAAAGCCATGGACTCTCCGGGCTACTACTGTAGCTACTGTAACTGTGTTTTTTAACCAGCTAACCTGCTCTTGTTGACACTTTTAGAAAAGGGTGCTAGGTACACATACAAAATTACAATGTGATTTGCCATTTGGAGTTGTTCATAACCAGAGGAAAGGATTTGTAAAGAGTTAAACAGCTTTAGGACGGCAGGATACAGTACATTCACCCTTGTTTGCCACAGCAGCCTGGCTGCTCAGTGAGCATTAGAATATATTATTCACTCTCCAAGGCCTCCATGTCAATCTCATGGCTTAGAGATTCCACAGTCACACCTCCATTATTTGAATAGAGTGAAACACAACCACAGCCAGAAACATAATGCTGAATCACTAGTTACTATTCTTATGTACTGTAGGATGATTAAGGCAAAGTAAGAATTGGTGAAAAAGTGTTGAATGAGAGGAGTTTTAGTGTGGGAAGTCTTTGAGACTTGTCTCTCTTCTGTGGATGTGTTTGTGTGTGTGTGTGTGTGCACGTTTACGTGTGTGTGTGTCAGGACTCCCAGGCTAAACAGAATGCAGGATACAGTCTGCACCAACTCCAAGGCAACAAAGCCTACGGCACAGAGTACGATGGCATGCTGTACAAGAAAAGCGAGGGGTGAGTCGACATTCGAAACACAATTTAATGTCTTCACAGATGGGATTTGCACCTGTGTGTTCAGGTGTTTGTGATCCACACTCAAAAAATTGCACTCTGTAGAATTATTTCAATTAGAATACGTTTGTGAATGATCCGATTTGGTTCCAAATTGCACCTCTTTAAAAGGTTTGTAGTTTATGTAGAAACAGTTATTTGGGCCCAAAATGGTTCTATTTGCTCTAAAACGGTTGTATCTCCTAAAGGGACTAATGGCTCCACTGTAGCACTCCTTTCATCTTTAATACTGGCGGACAGAGTGGGGTAGTGTTCAGTAGGATAGTGTCGCTAATGCTTGTTTCTGTTGTATTCTTTCTTCAGCCTGAGGAAAGTGTGGCAGAAAAGGAGGTGTTCTGTGAAAAACGGCTTCCTCACAATCTCCCATGGAACGGTACATGAACCTCAACATGCTCTCCTCAGTTGCCTTGCATGTGAAACTGAGGCTGTGCACTCTGCTCGGGTGTTCTGCATGGTAGCGCCCCCTCTGGGTTCTTAGGGGTGTGCTTTCTCTTCTCCATGAATAAGAAAAAGCTCTGGCCGAAGCACAATTCTTTTTTTATATATTTTTTTGTGATTGTGAAGTTTTTACCTGTAGAGCCAAAGAGCATATCAAGACAGAGCAAGCACCAGAAGAAGAGAAAAAGGAGGAGGAGCGTGAGGAAAAGGATGACAGAGTTCAGGGTGGGAAGAAGCACTCTGCACAAGAATGTCTCAAAGTCGAGAGAATTGTAGGGATAGTTTGGACACTATCGCAGTAGGTTGGACACTATCGTCCTGATACCTATATGCTTGAGGAGGGTCTTAACCTTGAACAATTCATGCCTTGGTTACGTTACTGAAAAGGGTCTTTTTATTCCTCAGAAATATCTATTTTCCCTCACCACTACATCAGTCAGCTGGCTTTACTCATGCGAAAGGTTGACAGACCATACAGTTTCACCCATGCCCTCTGTCAGAATGATAACATTGTTGTTTATTAGGCACTCCCCTCCCCCCTCTCTTTTCTCACACTCCTCTCTGTCTGTCTCATAGGCCAATGCACCCCCAGCTAAACTCAACCTTCTGACCTGTCAAGTCAAGTGTAACCCGGACGAGAAGAAAAGCTTCGACCTCTTCTCCCGTGAGTTGGTTGTTTCCTTGTCCAATTAGCAAAATGGGAATGAGTCTGGAACTTATCATTTTCAATTTCCAAGGGGTGTAAGAGGCAGACCAGAATGCCTCTAGACGCAATTGGATGGAATTGGATAGATACAACCAATCAGAGCAACAAATCCTCTTGGTTGTTTACGGAAATGGCTCAACAGCACTTTTCTGTACCGTCATCATAATGAACCCACCTCATATCAAATAAATAGCTGTGATTGGCCCGAGCAGATTCTGATAGAGAAATCTGTTTGAATGGGAGGGGGGCCACTGGCCAGACCCATCGGCCAGAGTAAATGAAACATCAGAGCGGGCAGACTGGTCTGGCTCCCAGGCTAATCATGAAATACTGTAACTCACACCAGTCAACTCATATGATTCACTTGAAACTATTTTGTTGTACTGGGGGGAGTGTTTATCCATTAACATGACTATATTGGCCTGCTGGCTAGTTTTCAGCCAGAGTACCCTGTGCAGTTTATAGACTCTATATTTACCATCTTACTGCTTCTGATCTTTGAGTTTATGTTTCTCATGCCGCTCATTCTCGGTTTCCCTAAACAGATGACAGAACCTATCACTTCCAGGCTGAGGACGAGGCAGATTGTCAGATGTGAGTGTCATCAACAGTCTAGCGGAGCGATGAGACTGGTCTACATCTGGGTGCTCTTCACGTTGACTTTGTTCCTCGCTGACTCCCTGATTTGGATTTGTGTTCTTCTTCTGTGGATGTCCACAGATGGATCTCAGTCCTCCAGAACAGCAAGGAGTTGGCTCTGAACAATGCCTTCCAGGGAGAACAGCACGATGGGGAGAACAACATTGTCCAGGAGCTGACCAAGGCCATCGTGGGAGAAGTGAAAAGGATGAGCGGCAACGACATCTGCTGTGACTGTGGAGCGCCCGGTGAGAGACAGAGAGCATTCTGGGAAATTAGCAGTTGGCTTCCTCCACCGGGCTTCCGATAGCTCTGTCAAACGGAAACGACGAAATTGTTTTAGTGACAACTCGAAATGGCATCCACGCCTGTGGAAGAATGTTTTGTAGGAGTATTGACACTTGCTTTCCACACTGTGATGTACTGAATGTGCTGGCACATTTTTTGGCTGTTTGACAAGCTTGTCAGACTAGTTTCTGACAGACAGGGAAATTGGCAGAGATTCCAACTTATATTAAAGACATACATGCAGCCTACTCTTTGCTCAATTGATCATGCCTGTTCTCTGTTTCCAGGGCCCACTTGGTTGTCCACTAACCTGGGTGTGCTCATCTGCATTGAGTGTTCTGGGATCCACAGGGAGATGGGCGTCCATTACTCCAGGATCCAGTCTCTCACTCTGGATGTCCTGGGAACCTCAGAGCTCCTGGTAAGTACTTCCTCAGATTTTAAATACTATTGGAAATCATTTCAAATACTTATCTGTACATAATTGATTGCAAACCAACACAATAATCCCTCCAAATTCAAACTTCACCCATCTGGCACTTCAGGGATACTTTATTAGGAACATTTTATTTGATTCCTTTTGAAATACTAGGAAATGGTATTTCCAAACTCTAATTTGGTGTGTTGTGGAGGCTGTGGTGGCTGGCTGAGGTTTCATGTCAGCAGGATTGGTTGCAGGAAACTTGATCTGTTGTGTTCTGTGTGTTCCCTTAGCTAGCTAAGAATATTGGAAACTCCAGCTTCAATGAGATCATGGAGGCAGACCTGTCTACTCAGGGAGTGACTAAACCCAACCCTTCCAGCGACATGTGGGTGACAAGGGTGATCTCACCCACCATTCTCCTTAACCCTCGTGCTGCCTTCGGGTCACATGACCCAAAGGTTCATAACGAACCATCGTTGTGTTTACCCAATTTTACCCAATACAAAAACAAATAAAAATAATTTTCTGCTTCACTTTGTTTTTGTATGCGGTAAAGTTGTCGCTATACGACGGTGGGTCACAATGACTGATGGGTCAGAACGACCCGAAGATAACACAAGGGTTAACCACATCACTGATCCCTTCAGCAAGTGACATCACAACGAAACCAGTCAACCTGAATATTCTTCTTTGTTGTGTTCTCGCCTTCAGGCAGACGCGGAAGGATTACATCACAGCCAAGTACACAGAGAAGCGGTTTGCACACAAGAGGCATGTGGACCTGCGTGTCCTGTACGAGGCGGTGAGGACTCGCGACATCCTGTCCCTCCTCCAGGTCTTCGCTGAAGGAGTGGACCTGATGGAGACCATCCCCATGGCCAATGAACATGTGAGATACACATCTGACCTTGTTCTCAACCAATGACTTTCATTTTCTTTTAGTTCATCTGTCTGTAGTCTTTGGTGCTTTTTTTCCAGCAATCAATGCGAGTCAGTTGGTATTTTGGAGTGTTTTTGGGGGTACTGTTGCCTGTAAGTATCCTCCTCTCCGTGCTCTTAGGAACCTGGAGAGACAGCATTGCACCTCGCTGTCCGAATGGTGGACCGGACCTCCCTCCATATAGTCGACTTCCTGGCCCAAAACAGGTACGGAGGAGGCCTCGGCAACACAGAAAGATGTGCTGCTGCACTGTCTGTCACCGAACCAGGATCATCAGAGATCTAGAATGTGAAGACACAACATGGGATTTAACATATTTACCAGTTCAATACGTAGTGGCTGTTAGTTACCAGACTGTGTGTGTGTGTGCGCTCCACAGTGGCAGTCTGGAGAAACAGACAGCCAAAGGGAGCACAGCTCTTCATTACTGCAGTCTGACAGACAACAGTGAGTGTCTCAAGCTGCTGTTGAGGGGTCGGGCCTCCGTCAGCATCGGTGAGTCATCCACAATACTGGAACAAGTAGCCAGGAGCGCCCATTAGTCCTTTTGAAAGACATGTCTTGATCATTGGCTTGTGTTCGCAGCCAATGAGGCGGGAGAAACCCCACTGGATATCGCCAAGCGGCTTCGTCACAAGCAGTGTGAGGAGCTGGTGAGTGTTTGAGTGGTCCACTGTGTTTACACTTCACAGATTGGAGGTTGTCCCTGTCATTTTGGGCTCTGTGAGAGGAGGTTGATGGCGTGCATGTGTGTTTATGCGTGCGTGTGTATTCGCCAGTTGAACCAGGCACAGGCTGGGAAGTTTAACGTCCACGTGCATGTGGAGTACGAGTGGCGTCTCCGCAACGATGACCTCGACGAGAGCGACGACGAGATGGAAGACAAGGTGAGCACTGGGGGGTGGGGGTGGGGGTTGGGGGTGGGGGGGGGACAAAGCATGATTCCATCTAGTATCTATGGTTCAAATCAAACACACCTCAAATACTTTCAAATGCAATGAGTTATTCAGACTGCAGCTGCTTTTAACCCTGGTGCTGAGAACACCACAGCAACACACTGTTTTAACGATGTTCTTATAAGGGGTTGTGTTGACAATGTGTGTGTGTATACTATCCCCCCCTGGCACCGCACCCAGCCCATCCCTTACAAGCGAGAAGAGCGCCCAGTCAGCTGCTTTGTGCCAGCCACGGGTCAAATGCAGCCCAACCTGGCTTCCATCGCCCGGGACGCTGCCTCCCTGGCCAGGGACAAGCAGAAGGCCCAAGCATCCAGCCTGATCAGCAACGAGACCTACGGAACTGTCATGGAGTTCAGCCCCCCTCCACAAGGGGTGACGGGGGGCACTGCGGTGCCAGGGGCAACCCTCCCATCTCTGCCTCCACTGCCTTGCCTGCCTCCCCTACCATCCCTGCCTCCTCTACCATCCCTGCCTCCCGCACCATCCCTGCCTCCCCGAAATATTGGAAAAGGTACAGAATGTCTCATTGTGTAACCCAATTTACTGTGCATAGACGGAAGGACTGACCTTTAGCACTCCTAAACAGCTTCTGTGTTCAAGCCTGGCCCGATGGAGGTGGTGGACAGACAGCGGTCATCCTCTGACCCTCCGAACCCCCTGTCTCCGGAGAATGACAGCTCCTTGTATGGTGAGATAGGATTTAAAATCCCTCTGTCTGCTTTGAGCGTTGGTGGGCGGGGTTTAAATGTTGATTGTACCAGGCGGGAATAATCCATTAAAATGTATGAATAATCATAATTAAAAGACAGCAAAGGACTTCTGTCATGTGGTTTTCCAACCTGTATGTCATCACTATGCTGACTGTACTGTGCCTTTTCCTCCCCCCGGTTCCTCCAATAGTGATTCCCCCAGCCGCCCCCCCTCCCCCAGCCAACAGGAGGATCAGTATGATGGAATTCAAGGCCAAGAACTTACCTCTACCCCCTCTACCCCTACCTCCAACACAGCCTGGGCCGGCTGCACCCACCATGCCACCCTTGGTTCCTACGCCCCCCCTTGCACCCCCGGCTAAACCCACAATGCCACCCCCCGTACCTGCACACAACCCCAATAGACCCAAAGGACACAAAGGACCCAAATC
Organism: Osmerus eperlanus; assembly: GCF_963692335.1. Taxonomy (NCBI): domain Eukaryota; kingdom Metazoa; phylum Chordata; class Actinopteri; order Osmeriformes; family Osmeridae; genus Osmerus; species Osmerus eperlanus. The sequence continues at coordinate 7,034,206 of NC_085025.1, forward strand.
GCCTACATCGCCGACAGGGTAAGGCCTGGCTATTGGAGAGGAAGTTAAAATTAAGTTATTCTCATCTTTCCACGACTATCCACATTTATTTAAAATGTTTTTGTTTTTTTCGCTCCTGGGGAGGTGGTTTGTAGCAAAATGATGGAAATTAACAAATTAACTCAAAAGCAACCTTATGTTGTCTCCTCAAATGTCTCCATCAACACTAGATAGAAGTGTTTGTAATTGTGGTCTTCTTTATAAGTGCTGTGTGTGTGGTAGGTGAAGTGAAGAGAATCCTTCTCTGATTTCAGGCCAAATAAAAACCACCCTCAAAGGCCACCACTTCGGACTGGATCTGTAGATAGACCAGGTAAACACACGCACACACACATTCAAAGGGATGTCATTCATCACAATATGGGAGGTGCTGTTTAGTCATATGCAGTACTATGTTTTCTTGTTTTGTGAACAGCCAAGACTTTGCCACAGACTGGATCTGCCCAGAGCCCTGGCTGTCCCCCTGCTCCAAGGCCCCGCACAAACCACCCTGTAGGTTCCTGCTTCCTCCCAACTACTAGTTACAGAAAGGAATATGTAGCGTTACAGTCTACGTGAAGTAATTAAGTCAAATGAGACCTGAGAATTCCATTAACGAATACATGTATATGTCTGGTTGGTTGTTTGTGTTTTCTTCTGCGACTCACATCTCAGAAACATGGACCCAAGAGGGTGAAGGCCATCTACAACTGCTCAGCAGACAACCCAGACGAGCTGACCTTCAAAGAGGGGGAGGTGATAGTAGTGGATGGAGAGGAGGACCAGGAGTGGTGGGTAGGTACTGCACCTCCAACACACACGTCACTGCAGGAAACATACACAACCTACCTTCCTCCCCTTATTGGACAATCACTGATCTGACAATGCTGGATTGGTGACATCTGAGAAGATAAGCGTTTGTGCTTTAACCTGTTTTATCATGTCATAGCTGTGATTTCCTCAAGAAGAAGGTTGGGAAATTATGGGAAAATTCAAACAAGATAAAAGGTTTTTTATTATTGTTATGTGTGTCCTCTGTGTTTGTTGCAGGTGGGACACGTTGAGGCAGAGCCCACTAGAAAAGGAGTGTTTCCTGTGACATTTGTACATGTCTTCACAGATTGACTCATCAAAAAGTGTGACCAAAGTTGCCATCTTTTGGCCCGAGTTTCACATTTGTTCATGACACTGGACTGTAATGTACTGGACTGTGCTGCATATTCCTATTTGTGTGCCTGAAACTGAATGTGATATGGAAAATGAGTAGTATGTGATATTATGCTCATGTAACCATTCCTTGTCAGATAAGATGGCAAGTTGACCAGCCAACCCAAATGACCCAAATGAGACAAGAGGTGAACATTGTGTGCAGTTTAACAATCTTGATTTATCAAACAGGAGTAATATTTGAGAAGTATTGAGGATGTGTCAGCCAAATACTCAAAAAACCACCTTTATTTTTATTCTTTGTGTTACTGGGACTATACAAATGAACAGAGAGGAGCGTGTGTGAAATTAAACAGTGCCTTAGTTGTGAATCTGTGTAGTCTTTATTAGACAATGTGGTGTGTACACATGAGAGACAGACCTTGAGTCTTTCTGCAGTGACATGATTCAGGGAAAGTAATCCAGGAGACATGTTTGACAGTTACTGTGATTATCATGTTTGCAAAGGATTTCTGTGTATTGATGATGTTGAAAATGAAATGGGGTTACAAGGTAACTCATATTTAGCTGTTTGATTTAGCAACATCTACAGAAATGAAGTCGTAAAATTTCATTTTGGTGTACTTTCATTCTGTATTCTTTGGATGCATGATCAGCTATTAAAACTTAAGGAACTCTGTTTAGTGATTGATTTGTTCTAAACTGTATTTTGTGATCATGCAATAATTAATTGACAATTGTGTCTTTGAAACTTATATATATATATTCAGCAGTGCAAACTTGCAAAGAACACTGAAACATGGAGTAATTCGTTTAAGCACTTTTGTTAAATTTAAGTACTAGGCTTATTGTTTTACAAAATTAGAGGCAAGAAGACGATAACGGAACCATTGAAACTACCTTTGAGACGGACATAATTTGACACTGGACCGGAAGTACCTTTGTTGGCGTGCGCCGCTGATTTGCACAACTTTTAGGAGAAATGTTGATGATCTACTAAACGTATTTATTCAGTTTTTAGTTTATTTTGCTGCAAATATGGCCACAAAACGTAAAGTTGATGTAACGGTACCAGCCGAGGAGAGTGACCAGCTCCTCATCAGGCCTCTGTAAGTTCTCAACAACGTTAACTTACAATAAGTAGCATAGCTAGCTAACGTAAGCTTACTATCGATATTGCACAGTTGTGACAACAAACAATAACAGTAATCAGAGTGCACATGGTTAGAAAGCTCTAGCTATCTTAGTATTCTGTTAACCTGAGCTCTGTTAGAATAGCTAGCTTGTGTTATTGTTAACGAGGTCATTAACTAGCTAGCTAGTTAGTTGATTATCCACCATCATTGCAGGTGTACAGTAAACACTCAAGGCTAGCTGACGTTACTGTTATCTTGGAAAAGTGCTTGACTCAAGCTTGGCTGTTGTCTTACTCAGGGGAGCTGGTCAGGAGGTGGGACGGTCATGCATCATTCTGGAGTTCAAAGGCCGAAAAATCATGGTATTAAAAGAACAGAGACGCTTACGGCTGACGCTGTCAAATGTAACATTTTATTGAGGTAGATTGAATGAGCAAGCATAAAATACATGTGACCTACTGAAACTTTCAGCTGGACTGTGGAATCCATCCAGGCCTCGAAGGCATGGACGCCCTTCCATACATTGATTTGATCGATCCAGCTGAGATCGACTTGCTTCTCATCAGCCAGTGAGTGACCTTACCTCACCTAAGTGATGAGGATCTTGGACGATCAGTTTTTGATGATGTCTGTTGAACTGACTCGATTATATTCTTTATACTAAACGTTCCTCCTTTCTTCTAAATCTCCTTAGTTTCCACTTGGACCACTGTGGAGCCTTGCCTTGGTTTCTCCAGAAAACCAGCTTCAAAGGAAGGACCTTCATGACCCATGCCACCAAAGCCATCTATCGCTGGCTGTTGTCTGATTATGTCAAAGTCAGGTAGACTACATTCTAACTGCCTTCCTTGTTTTTATTTGCTTCACAGAGGCTGTGTAATACAGTGCAATTCCAAGATGGCAGCTGAAAAAAAGAAGACAAAACTTTTCATTGTCACTTCTCCTTTTCTAGCAACATCTCTGCAGATGACATGTTGTACACAGAGACTGACCTGGAGGAGAGCATGGATAAGATCGAGACCATCAACTTTCACGAGGTGAAGGAGGTGGCGGGGATCAAGTTCTGGTGCTACCACGCCGGCCACGTCCTCGGGGCCGCCATGTTTATGATCGAGATAGCGGGCGTGAAGGTGAGATCTGAGAGTTCCGCTCAGTAAAGACTTCTCCATGCTCATGTCATGTTACCTGTCACACAAGTTAAAATAATACATGAACTTCCCATATATGTATATAAGCTGTATGTTGACAAAGAAAAACATATTTCCGTCTTAATTCTGACCAATAGGTGTCAGTTTTGTGTCTCACACTGAAACAATAAACTTGCAGTAACGTGTGCTGACAGTTTGCTGCGTCGTATCTCTGTCTCTCCGTAGATTTTGTATACAGGAGACTTCTCTCGCCAGGAGGACAGACATCTGATGGCCGCAGAGATCCCCAGCGTCAAACCAGACATCCTCATCACAGTGAGTTTTAGCTGAAGCACACATGACACCACAACCGAGGACTAACACCACACTAGATGACCAACCACAGCAAAAGAGGCTGTAGTGGCACCATGCATCGCCCCTAAGCCCGGACGTCATCTAGTCTTGGTAATATGTTTGGTCATGGTTGTGTGTGTGCTCCCAGGAGTCCACGTATGGAACCCACATCCATGAGAAGAGGGAGGAGCGGGAGGCTCGCTTTTGCAACACCATCCATGACATCGTCAACCGGGAGGGCCGCTGCCTCATCCCTGTGTTCGCTCTGGGCCGAGCCCAGGAGCTGCTGCTCATCCTGGGTGAGACGGGGCCGCAGCTCCCCCTCCTCTGCTCACACGCCAACACTGGCCTGTGCGTCTGTAGGCACACACAGTACAGATGTACTCATTGTGTGTGTGTTTCAGATGAGTACTGGCAGAACCACCCGGAGCTCCATGACATTCCCATCTACTACGCCTCCTCGCTGGCCAAGAAGTGCATGGCCGTGTACCAGACCTACGTCAACGCCATGAACGACAAGATCCGCAAGGCCATCAACGTCAACAACCCCTTCGTCTTCAAGCACATCAGCAACCTCAAGGTGGGCGCTGGGCACGGAGCTGCCCTCCTCATCAGGACATGTATAGAACTTACCATCTTTTTAGTATCATGTAAATACATGCACCCAGCCAGGTGATTGAATTATCTGTCCAGTCAAAGCTTATTCCAGAGTGCTCCTATCCCTCCAGAGCATGGACCACTTTGACGACATCGGCCCCAGCGTGGTGATGGCCTCCCCGGGTATGATGCAGAGCGGTCTGTCCCGGGAGCTGTTTGAGAGCTGGTGTACCGACAAGAGGAACGGGGTCATTATCGCTGGATACTGTGTGGAGGGAACCCTTGCAAAGGTGGCTGGTGTTTCCCTACTGACTGATGGTGTAGTATAACCTTAAAGTGTTCCTCTAAGTATATAGCATAGTATAGTTTATAGTATTATAGAAACCTGGCATTTTTACATGTGCTTTGGAAAATAATTTACTTAAAAAGAAAAGCCATTTTTTGTGTCATGGGCCATGCATGAAACTGGTCTGGTTTGGTCCAGTTCTGACCAGGCCTTTGTTCATTTTGTCCTCAGCACATCATGTCGGAGCCTGAGGAGATCACGACCATGTCAGGTCAGAAGCTGCAGCTGAAGATGTCCGTGGACTACATCTCCTTCTCCGCCCACACTGACTACCAGCAGACCAGCGAGTTCATCAGGGCTCTTAAGCCTCCTCACGTGGTATGAAATAACACACATACATTCTGTAAAACAGAATTCCTTATTATTTAGGGGATTATTAGTTACGTTGCTTGTGTATGTTTGACACATTTCCAGAGTGTGAGTGTAATGTGAGACGTGTGTGTGTGCGTCTCCAGATCCTGGTGCACGGGGAGCAGAACGAGATGGCTCGTCTGAAGGCGGCGCTGATCCGGGAGTACGAGGACAACGACGAGGTCCACATCGAGGTGCACAACCCCCGCAACACGGAGGCCGTCACCCTCAACTTCAGGGGAGAGAAGCTGGCCAAGGTGAGGACCCCAAAACCTGCCCCCTGACTGGACACCTGGGGAGAGCTAGTCTCACATTCCCCACTTGTGGATGAAGGACAGGATGTGATGGTTGTGCTGTGCTGCAGGTGATGGGCTCGCTGGCTGATAAGAGGTGTGCTCAAGGCCAGAGGGTTTCTGGGATCCTGGTGAAGAGGAACTTCAGCTACCACATCCTCACCCCCTCCGACCTGTCCAGTGAGTACCACGACACACACACACACACACACGTCAGTCTGTGTCTCTGAGGTTGTGCCTGAGTGTTCTGGGCCAAGGACCAGGGCTTTGTCTGTGTCTTAACTGGATCAATTTGATCTGGAATAAAACCTCTCTCCCCAGACTACACAGAACTGGCTATGAGCACGGTGAAGCAGACCCAGGCCATCCCCTTCTCAGGCCCCATCTCCCTGCTGGTCAGCCAGCTACGCAGCCTGGCCGGTGGGTACCTTCATGCACCCCCAAATAAAATCCTCAATTAAATTAACTTTAACTTTAAAATGAACTACTATGCTCTGTATATATATATGCATATATATACAGTATGTGCACCTTTATTTTCCTCTTATACTATATTCAAGATCTATTTATACTCCATATTTAGGCTCTAAGTTCATCTAAAGTCCCTATGTAGTCATCATTGCGGGCCTCGTACAGTCCAAACATGGATCCATGTACCTAGGTTCTCCTTGGTCTGCTGCTGTGTGTGGGTGAGGGAGGTTGTGATGGACGTGCTGTGTCATGTGACTGCAGGAGATGTGGAGGAGCTGGAGGGATCGGACAAGATCACCATAAAGATCTTCAAGAACATCACGCTGGTGCACGAGACTGGCATGGTGGTGTTGGAGGTGAGGTGGATGTGTTTGTGTGCCTTTTTAAACCGGACCAGAATATATCGGGAAGCTGTTCGCTAATGTTTTATCTCCCGCCCCCTGACGTCCCTCCAGTGGATCGCCAACCCTCTGAACGACATGTACGCTGATGCCGTCACCACCGTGGTTCTGGAGGTCCAGTCCAACCCCAAGGCCCAGAAAAGTCAGTATGCAGAACCTGCCTTTAGTCCCAGAACCTTCACAACCCCCCCTCCTAGTAGTTAGTCCCTAACTGATATTTCTTTTTGCTTGCTTCTCCTGTAGTGGCTGAGCCCAAGCAGGAGGGAGTGGACATGGAGTTGTTCCTCCAGAGACTGGAGATCATGCTGCAGTAAGCACATACAAATATAAATAGTTTTATTGGACTACATTGCCAATGCTTGCCACCAATCTAGAGACTGCCGTGTTGGATGGTAGCACAACAAGAGTCTCCAGTGGCACCATGCATCTGTCCCTAAGCCCAGGCGGAGTCTAGTTTTCCTAATATGATCGGTGATCTTTGTTCATGGTTTCCACTACCTTCACAGAGACATGTTTGGAGAGGACTGTGTGGACTTCAAGGACAACAAGAACCCCACCCTGACTGTGGATGGGAACACCGCCTACATCAACCCAGAGACCAGAGTGAGTACGGGCCTCAGTGTGTCACCACACATTCCATATTCATCCATCTCTGTTCTGTGATGGCGTCCAACCCTGCTCCCCTGTGTGTAGACGGTGGAGTACGAGGAAGGCAGCACGGATGACGAAACGCTGAGGGAGATGGTGGAGCTGGCCGTCCAGCGCCTCTATGACGCCCTCAACCCCGTCATCTGAGGACTGCCACCACCACACCCCACATCCATCCTCGATGGGCCCCCCACAGCGAGCTTTGAACCCTGGAGGAAGATGGACCACTGCATACCCCCTGCTGGGCCTATAACACCTTCATTAGCACTTCCTGCCATGTCATCACATCCTGTTAGCCCATGGGTTCACGTGATCGCGGGGCTGTGCTGAGATCATGTACGGCATGTCAATTCCCTGACTGGTAGAGGAACACCATGAAATGTCAAGAACATTTGTAGTTTATGTTGATGAACTAATTACAATTCTGAATTGAATGCCATTGCTTGAAAAAAAATCCCTTATTGTAGTTCTTGTGTACTTCTATTTTTCTTATTTCACAAAAAAGGAATCCTTGTTTGTGAACTCGTTGGTTCCAAAGGAATCTTCATCTTTCACTATGAACAAGATTTGTGCTGTGTCTTTACAAGTTATTTTGATAATTGATCAATGTTTGTATTTTTTTTTTAATAAAGCTTTCTGAGGCCAAATGTTTGTGCTTATTTATTTCAGTTTTCTCAGTGAGGTAAAACTGTGCAGTCACGAGACATCAGTTTCATTAAACACATTTTTGACACAGACAGTTAACACTATAAAAAGGATATCACAAGTGTTAGGAAGTGGCAGGAGTTGAAAATGACCCTGTGCTTTAGTGCAGAGGTGCAGAGACATCTCAGTGGGCTAGTCTGCTCAACACAGCTAGCTAAGATAAAGGAAGTGCTTATTGTACGTCACATGACCTCACTATGTAAGACATAATGACATATACGTAAACATGTATGGTATACAACACATGAACAATGGCAAATGACAAAACTCATCCATCACAATGTATGGCAAGTGAGAACACATCACAAAATGTGGTAAATGGCAATATGCATTCATATAGGAAATCCCAATGTATGGCAAATTACATGATAAAAACTACATAAAAATCTGTATTTCATACAACAACAAAAACATAAGGCACTATCAACAGTGAGGAGTGGTAAGTCGCATGAGGCTGTCACAACAGTAGAGATACATTTGCAAAGTTTCTGATTGTCAGAAGTCATTCTCAAAGACTGTAAATTGTCTCGAAAACAGTCCCTACAAAACAAAATGGCCACCCTTGTAACATTCAGCATGTGGCGTTAACTCAACGTCATTCTGACTGCAACTGTGGTTTCCAAACTTACCAGCAAACGTAGAGCAATACTGGTTTTAGTGGCTTGTTACAGCATACCATGTTAGACACCTTGTTTGTCCTACTGGGTTCCTCCCAGTCCCCAGAGGTCAGGTGGTGTTTACGCTCAAATAAGGAAATAACATCCAAAGCTGGACACCCAGCTGGTGTTAGAGCTGGTCGTATTTCTGTGATTGTGTGTGAAGGACCAGGATATGAGCTTCAGATATGACCGTATATGGCTTATAACCCAATACACATAGCCCTATGGGTATGTTTTCAATTTACAATGCATGATGTCAAACTCAACATGAATCATTACGTAATTGTCATCCCACATATTAGATAATACACAAGTCCAGCTTGTTCTAGTTAGGGGCCTGTTCTTTAGCTCCCCACACTCTTCCTACTCTAGTTCTTTTCTATCTCTACCCACTGCCTCCTGCACATACATACACACGCACACACACATACACACACACATCCATTGCTTTCTTTCGCCTTCTCACTCAGCACTCGGTCTCCTTGCTGTTGAGGCGTGCTTGCCTCTGCAGTCTGAACGACAGGGCCTTGTCGCTGCGTCCCAGCGGACGCGCAGTCAGGTCCTCAAAGGAGCGCGAGGTGGAGCCCTTAGGCAGGGGAAAGGCTCCCAGGGCCTCAGTGTCCAGGTGGGAGTCCAAGCTGGGGTCCTCCTGGATGGTGGCCATGCGGGGGCTGTCCAGGGGAGGCTGGTTGGAGCCTGGACTGGGGATGGAGGCTGGGGCAGTGGCAGGACCTGCAGCTGGGGCCAGGGCTGGGGCCAGGGCTGGGGGGGAGATTGGGGGTGTGCTGGTCTGCTGGGGGCCAGAGGCCTGGAAGCGCATGGCAGCTGAGAGAACAGAGGGCTTGAAGATCCTCACTGAGGATGAGTCCAGGCTGCTCAACAGCTCTGCATTCTGGGAATACAAACAGGGTGTTAGTGAGTCGGGAGGGGGGGGAGCATCTCCATGACAACAGCACATACTGTGATCCTGCCCGAGCAGAACTTACACTTGAGAAGAACATGGATTTGGTTGTCTGTTCATACTGCACGTCGAGTTTCTTGTCCTAAATTTCACACAAAATAGATGTTAGTGACAAACACAACCTGTGAACCATTTTACTCAAGCGCAGAGTCCAGTGCCGGTCCTTGCACATTTGGCGCCCTGGGCAAGGTTTGTCTCTACACACCCCCCACCCCACCAGGGGCGCCAACCACAACACGGACATATGATGTGCCGTGGTTGGCGTCCTCTGCTGGTAGTGCGTTTGAAACTCGTTTGAATTGATTGGATGCACTCGGGAAATTGCCGCCCTCCTCTTCATGCCTCCCCAGGCGGCTGCCTGTGTCGCCTGTAGGAAGGACCGGCACTGGGAGAGCCTGTGCACGTACCACATAGTGGACCAGGATACTGAGGGGGACCCAGAAGACGAGCGAGAACACCACCACTGAGCCCACAATGTTGTCGGCCAGGAACTTCCCGAAGGTGTTGATGTCCAGCTTGTCGATGAAATCCCACAGCCTCTCGATGACATCCTGGATCTCCTTCATACACTTTCCCTGAGAGGAAAAACAGGACTTCTAAATCCGAGCTTGGAGAAAGAAAAACAGGAGCTGAAAGGGGGTTAAAGGTCGTACCGCTCCGTCGCAGAACCCCACGGAGCAGGGTTTGCCCTTGCGGAGGTACACAAAGTTTTCCTTGTCATCCTGGTAGGGAGCGCACACTCCTTTGGCGCTGCGACAACACACTTTACAGGAGTTGGTGTCTAGGAGAGAGGAGAGGACTCATCCATTATTGGGCTGCGTCTTAAGTGTAAAACTTGGGTAACATCTCTCTTATGATCAAGATTTTTGGGGAGGTCATCCCTGTGACCATCGTGGGCCATTTGAGCTGGGTACCGTTGCAGGCGCAGGAGTGAAGCTTCAGGACTGCCTCACAGAAGGGGATACACACTCCGCCCAGACACTCGCCGTTGTCCAGACACACCGTCTGGTCAGCAGCATTCTCAGGGGACGGACACTCGCTACTGTTTCCTGTTGGGGACAAAAAGCGACCAACATAAAACATCTTTGACAACACCGGGACCAACATTTTGATCTTAAAAAGGTAAACACTTGTTTTTGCTTAAAGGCAGTTTGTTGTGTCACAAGACTGTGAGCTAGCTAGAAAATGACATGTGTTCCATGTGATCAATTTATCATTTTATTATCTGGCGGTATAGTGAGTAGTGTGCTGTGTTGATGAGCATCTCTCTCTGTCTCATCAGTGGGTAAAGGGCTCACCTGTACAGTAGGCCCTCCCCTTGCAAGTGGCATTGATGGGCTGCTGGCACACCTTACCCTTCACTTCATACTGGCAATCTCTACAGCACGCATCGTTCCTATCACTGCCATGGGGGGCGGGGCAAAAGAAGAAGAAGAGAGAGAGAGAGAGAGAGAGAGAGCGAGAGAGCGAGAGAGCGAGAGAGAGAGAGAGAGAGAGAGAGAGAGAGAGAGAGAGGAAACAGATGGTCAACCGAGACAGCATCACAACCCGAGAAGCTGTTCTACATTTCTAGAAACATCCATCTCCCACACACCATCAACTCCTCTGCACCCGCCCCCTCAGCCCCCGCCAGCGATCAGAGGAGCAGCTGACCCACCTGCACTTTGCATTGCCTCGGAGCTTACACTCAGACGTGCAGCAGCGGTCGTTGTGGATGTGCAGCAGCCCCGGGTCACACTCCTCCCCCTCCTCCACCCGAGAGTTCCCACACACGTTGATGTTCCTCTCCCGGAAACACACGGGGGCCTTGGCCCTCAGACGCATCACGATGGAGCTCTTACTGCAGTTAGAGAACAGCTGGGGGCGCCAAACACACCACCGGTACGACACGACTCGTGGTCAGTCAGTGAGTTCATATGAGAAGCATCCAGCTGTTCTTGTCACCTTAAATGCAACTGTCACGTGTAAATTACGATTCTACACTAAACACATACAAATATACAGCACATCGGTGGTGTACATCTGGCCCTGTAGAAGCTGTTTTGGGATGGAACGGAGGGTTACCTTGTTGTTAGAGTGGTCCCCACTCACAGCGATGGGGTACATGATATATTTGCCACCCTGATCCTCCCTGGGGGCGCAGTGGGGGATGTTATCTGGGTCGTGCTCCGCCCCAAAGTTATGGCCTAGCTCGTGGGTGGTCACCAGGTCGGCCTCCTGAGAAGACCAGATGGTACAAGCTCTGCTGATTGCTATCTGCTCTTTCAGACTTCAGAAAAAAACATGATCATTCGTACAGCTCCATTCACACACCTTGGTGAGAATCGTCTTCCCATAATTCATAGTGCTGGTTAGCCCTGTGTTGAGGTAGATCGATCTCTGCTCCGTTGCCGATGAAGGACACTCTGGAGGTGGAGAAACGAACCCTGAATGATCCCCAGAAATACAATGGGATATTCAACAGAGAAAAGCGTTAACCAGGGGTAACCTAACAAGGGGGCTTACTCTCTGAGCAGAGCCCCCCAGGGACGCCTGGTCTGGAGGGGGCCACGTATGCCAGGCCCAGGGTCCCACCCTCAAAGTCCTGGTAAGTGAACAGGTGAGCCAGACACACTTTGGGTGCATGTTCAGCGATGTCTACGCTGAATTGCTGGAATGAGAGAACAAAGAAATAATGAGAATGAGAGAAAGGGGAAGAAATCGTGTCCTAATGTTGTGCAGAGTCATCCGGGTTGGGGTGAACTTTGAGTCTACCTCAAGGAGCATCTTCACATCCCATACATCCTCTCCCTCCACTGGACTGCCCACCATATTGAAGTGGGCAGCCCCAGGTTGCACAGAGGTGGGGCTCTTCTCAATGATGATCTGGTGAGGATCTTATGGGTAAGTAAACAGGATTGGCATTGGTGATTCTCTGAGTGATGTCATAACATAGATCTTCACCTGTTGGATCTGGACCCCATAACCTTTGAACTCGTCATCCCATGATGTGTTCCTGTAGATGTCGTCCACACGATCGATCAGCTCAATCTGCAACAGGTACACTCAGTAACCATAGGAACATTTTTGTAGGACGTTTCTGAAATTGTTGACAATCGTAAAAAATATCAATGAAACAGACACTGGCGACATGTTGTCTTTTGCAGATGTGTCACAAATTAATTGACAGAATTCTTTCTATTCACATTTTAGGACTTTACATAAATTGTCCCTAATGCTGTTTATTGTAAACACTGCCCCCACCAGGTAGTTTAGGGTAGTGCTCTCCTCGTTGCGGCCCATGTGCTTGAAGAATCGGTGGTCCGCCACCAGAAGCAAAGGGCAGGTGTTCTTCTTGTGGTCATGAACATAACGCTTCTCTCTGACCGCAGACTCTGAGGACAGGAGAGGACAGGAGAACAGAGAACAGAGGAGAGGAGACAGAATACAACTCATCAACTTCCCTCAATCTGCACCTCCTACAGCCTCTACAGTTATGTCATCATCACCTCCCTCTGGTACCACACCCATATAATTAACCTCCCATGTATAATTGATAAGAGCAATGAGGGTATGATGATTAATTTAACTCTAGTGGAATATGTCGCCTGAGTGAGACAGAACGTAAGCTGGGATCTGGAACACACTGCCTGAAGAACACCTCCTTCGCATTATGAACGTCCTTTATAAATATAGAGACAGACATTTTTGAGGTGGTACACAGGTCAGCACAGGGACAGGATATGGCAATCTTTTTTCACTGAGGAAGCTCTGCTTCCCTCACTCCACTGAGGCTGGAGGAAAAGCAGAACAATAGGACACTCACGCCATGTGTCTGTTGCTGTGATGTATGACCGGAGATTCAATCAGCTTAAATCACTGACTGGAGCACGGTAGAAATCTCACCGTGTTGCACACACCCACGCACCCCGCAGACACACACACATACACCTCCGCTGTCCACGTGCCTTCATCCCACTCTCACACACGCCCTCCTTTCTAATCTCGAGCTCACCCTTTCCCTGGCTTTTCTCCTCCTCTGCCGGTAGGCTGGAGATAATGCTCTCAGGAAGTAGGTCGTTGGAGTTTGCGTTTACGTAGCCACAGACGTTGGGCGAGCCCAGCCGGCTGATGTTCCTAATGTCCTCAGAGCGGTATACCAGCAGACGGCCATCAGGGGGCGTCCCTGTGAAGCGCCACAGTGGCTGGGGAGAGGGGGGAGAGAGACATAGACAGAGGGAGGGAGGGAGGGAGGGAGGGAGGGAGGGAGGGAGGGAGGGAAAGAGAGACACCAACATCTTCTCTTAGTCTTAGGCTTAGGAGTGAGTTTGTGTTTCGAATTCTCCTTTGATGAGAAGGAGCGTACCTCTATGTTGTACTCTGTCTCGTCAGTGAGGATGTGTGCAGAGAATTCACCATCATCAATGTGTGCCTGCACACGAGAGTTCTCCTCTCCTTTTAAATGGATATAGGATGGTAAGTAGCACTATGACATATATAATCAGACACTCCAATTCAGACATTTTAGGGCTTTTTAGAAATTGCTATTCAGGCCGACCTGTTTGTCTTACCAATGACATGTCCGGTAAAGTAGTTCTGTCTGTTGACATCATACCTCTCCTTTCTACCATCCTCGTTCACAAACACTACCCTGAAGTCATCTGTAAACAGCTCTGTGTTTGTCCTCAGGTACAGCTTGAAATGTCTGAAAAGACAACAAAGACACTGATTCCAAGGTCAACTACAACACTCCAATTAGAGAGGACACAAACAGAACAGAATACACTCAGACCATGATTGATTCAAATAACCAGTTACTTGAAGAGTATATTTAATATACTTGTAATTGAAAAAGGTCAAACTTTCCACATGCAAACAGATGCCTCAGTAGAAGGGTCTTTGCGATAGTATTATTACCTCTGCAAGGCTGTGAAACTCAGCAGTTTTTCAACATGGGTGTGTGTCTGGATGTCCCGCTTTCTGACTGAGTGGGTCTGGAGATTGGCAATAGGTAAGACTTCAAAGTCTGTCAGCATTATGCTGAGGGTGTCTGAAAGGCGGGTAGTGACACTCACTTAGTTTATTGATCCAAATCAGCTGTTTTATAAACCAGACGGATTTTGTATTGATCCAAACAGATCGAAGTTATTACACTTTTCACGAAAATATGTTTACATACTCGCAAATTATCTATAGGCAACTCGGCAGCTGTGGATGTAACACAGCTGTGTTATTGTGTTAAGTCATGAGTCATTCATACACTCTAGTTTAACGGAAAATCAAGTTTGTATATTACCATGTTCACGGTCTTCAACATCCGCAGGCGGTTTTGTCCAACAATTAGTTAGAAATCGAGTGAATAGAAACAAAAATATTAGTCTCATGTCGACATTTGTGATTACAATTAATTGTCAAAAGCTCCTATCACTCGGCTGAACAGTTTCTTTGCTCCTTATGAGTTCTTCTCTTGACTTGCTTTTATGTGTAAGTTTAAGCACCAAACGGGTGAAAATGTAACAAATTTCAATCACTGTAACAAACTAAATCCGATTCTTAATGTGTTTCGCGTGTCTCTAATGTAACAATTTTTCGTGTTCAGAGCGAGCGCCTGTACACCCGGAAGTACTGTAAACTCGGTAAAAAAAAGTGCTGCCATTACAGACGGATATAAAAGGACGGATATCACTCCATTATCTCCATCAATGAACGAGCTGTCGTTTACATCCACTTGGATCTTTAGAAACTAGGAAATAAATGTAGACTTGCAATTCGGATGCGAAAAATTGTGGCGTTAGTCATCAGCTCTTACATAAGAATAATAAAGCTTTAGCAGGGGGATTGCAAACTGAGCGACATCTGCGCAGATCTATTTTTAATGCTTGGACATCTTATCTCAACGTCAGCATGTCCATTTAATTCGGTGTTTGTATCCAGGCAATGCCCCGTTTTTAGACCTGTAGGCTACCATGTAAGAAACCAAAAACGAATCTTACACAGCGTAGCCTCCCTCAGGTGGTCTAAGATACTCTGTTCTGAGTAATATGTCACTGAGGTGGTCGAAAAATTCGCGCAGGGTGTGAGTGGTTTCTGAAAGCCTGCTATACTCAGAAGTCTCAGCCGGTCTATTAATAATGTTTCTGAGCTTTTATGCATCTGAACTTCGAAGTGGTAATTCTGAAGTGGCCTAAAGTGACTCTGTCACTTTCTCATTTGACATGCTTGACTTTAAATTACTATATACAATGTCTCACTAAACATTGATATGCAGGAATCATCCTAATGTAAATGTACGTGACACAAAGAGTTAGATGTTTCTCACATAAGTGAAACTAATTTAAAGACACAAAAAGGTATGGTTTATAAAATGTAAGTTTTTTTAATTCATGTTACATAGCTGTTACATAGGGCATTAAACATTTTCACAAGGCTTTGGGGACTACAATCAATGATTAGCAAAAACACAAGTGGTCCGAATTTCTAATGACAATCACTGGACAAACCATACACCCTCTCACAAGTGCACAAACCTGCAATGAAAAGGTCTTAAACAAGTGGGACTTGTGTATGCGCAATATTAATTTCCATTCCAGTGTACGTTGCAAAAATGGCCATGCATGTACTTGTAGTTTTTTAATCTTTTTTTTTTTTTTGGTCTTAAAGTGCCACCTTTTCCTTGTCAGACATGCTACCAAGTAACACTGAGGTGAATATTATGAACAAGGTGGAGAGGGGGGGGATTTTCATGACCTTCCAGAGAGACCATCTGTCACAAGAGACCATGGCCTGTTGGATTTGTTCTACAGAGATGCTTGTGGTCTTGCTACTTAGCTTGAGAACAATGGCCTCAGAGGAGTGTTCAAGTTTACATACGACACTAGGCAGGTGTTTACAGGGCCATGTATGGGAGATAGAGGTCTACCAACATTCCTGTCAAATTTGAGGATGGGGTGACAGTGTTGTCATCCCTTCCTCAACATAGACGCATACAAGCCCGCCTAGATACAAACCTCACTCTCTCTCTCTCTCTCCTTCCTTCCTTCATTGTCAGTCTCATGTCAAACAGACAGTTGATGTTAACGTTAGGTGAAGCTAGTAATCCTTTTCTAGAGCAGAAACAGTACATCGGGGAGGCCAGGACAAACACCAACTCAAGAATGGAGATATCACGTTATTCATTTAGCCTCTTCATACCAAAAGCAGAGTGGTGAAAACTAAAATGATTTGAATTTCCACACATACACAGCTCCATGGCGACAACGAACTTTCAATACTATAATCATTTCAAGTGGAACAACAAGGAATGAAGATGTGTAAAAAGGTTTCTTTTTTGTCTTTTTATTTTTCTGTGAGGACAGGGGGCGCTCTAGTTCTCTCCTCCTTCTCCAGCCTCTGCCTCATCTGCTGCATTGTCAGACGTCCATAGCTGCAGAAAGTAGAGGGTGGGGGGGGGTGGGGGGGGGACAGCATGCATAAAGCACTTCGTTACTGTGTACAAAACACCCCTTACATGACATCAGTGAATCACTACCACATGACTGAGCACGTTCTTAAGAAAAAGGAACTGCCTCATTTGGAAAATACATCAGATCAATAGTGAAAATGCTGGGGAGGTGCAGTGGTTTGTGTGTGTGTGTGCGTCCGTGGGGGTGCAACGCCACAACTTTCTGCAGCACTGGGAGGATGCCAGAGGGTCTTACTGTGAGGTTGTCCCTGAGCAGCTGCATGATGAGCGTGCTGTCTTTGTACGAGTCTTCACTCAGGGTGTCGAGCTCTGCGATAGCATCATCAAAGGCCTGCAAGCACACGCACGTACAGTGGTTCACATTTAAGCCCAATTTATACTTAGGTCGCAGACACTTTTGAAAAGGTCGCCGACAGAAATGACGTCTCGGTCGACACTTTTAACCGTCGCTTAGAAGTGTCGCCAGGAGTACCAGGAGAAATTTCTACTGGCGCGGATGTCGTCACAGTGAAAAATTAAAATTGTCAGTTTCTGCGATTGATCACCTAGGCTACAAAGCGTTAACAATGTAACCATAGCTATGAATGTAACGGTAAAATGATTCTGTTTACGTCACGCGAACCTTGAGCACAGGCGACTGTTTTCCAAAGTATAAATGCAGCAGCCTGAGTGACACTTTTTTTTTCGTCGGCGACCATTTCAAAAGTGTCCGCGACCGAAGTATAAATTAAGCTTAAGGTTGCACATTTCGTGCATTTTCCTTAACCGATAGTTGAACATGTTAACATCAATAATTCGATTAATCATTAAGGACTAAAATACAAAATGCACAAACAATTTAAAGGAACAGCCGGAGATTGCGGCGGTAATGATGAATATAGTGGAAACACTGGGGTGCAATTACTGCCATTTCTACACTGACAATGGAGACTACAAACGTTATCAGTTAATACATTTTGAACCGGTTAAATTATTAACAGCAAATAATCAAACAATGAACATCCCTTGTTCACATACATATGAATGTGTGCGTCTACAGATGAACCTCACCTGCTTGGCCAGGGCACAGGCCTTTTCTGGAGAGTTGAGGATCTCATAGAAGAAGACAGAGAAGTTGAGTGCCAGGCCCAGGCGGATGGGGTGTGTGGGCTGCATGTCCTTCTTGCTGATGTCAAACGCCTCCTGGTAGGAGTCTTGAGAGTTGGATATCGTCTCTGAGGAAACAAGGAAGGAAGGCGACATTTAGATTGATGGCAGGGACAGTGACATTTGCAAAGGTTGAGAAACCAAAACTCAGACGATGTGACTAGTAGCAACGAGACAACGTAATGTGAAGAGGCCTCAGGGTACGAGTGGGATCACAGACATGGAGCCCATTTAGGCCACTGTCATTTCCTTAGCTGTCCAGTGTCCTGAGTCAGTACTGACCACTTCAACCATATCTGGGAGTGATACATGAAGTACTGTGCTTAGAACCATCCCTTCCATAAAGCAACTTCACCTTTTTATCTTTAGTGCATAACTAATCTTCCTGCATTAGCTAGGCTACATGTCGCCCACATAGAAGCAAGTTAGTGAAACACTAAAGAGTAACTCAGTCGTCTAGTGCCAAGGAATTTCCTTCCGTTCTAGAGTGAAGTGAGGGTCATGCTGTTGTTGGGGGGAGAGGATTGACGGCTCAGACAGCAGTAATCCAGACTCGTATGATGTGTGGGGGTGGGGGGCAGACTTGGGAGCAAAGGGGCCTGACAGCAAGGCTGCAGAGGCCTGACTCACTGGGAGGGAGGGGCAGCCGTGTAAGGGAGAGCATGCTAGGGAACGTTCAGAAACACATCACCCATGTTTAGAGCCCAAACCCACCCAGCCTGAACTAAACAAACAAGCTTGTCGTCCCCTGGAGCGCACGTCTGGATGCAGCTCCAACACACACAGATCTAAGCAGAAGTCCAAGCCTTCTAGCCAGAGAACAGCAGCTTGCTGGGTCAGGGATGCTTGAGTAAGAACATGGTAAATACCCTTGAGGTCCACAATCATTTCATGTGAAGAAAATTCCAGTCCAAAACCAGATTGCCTAACTACACTGGCCTCTGTCAATCTGGCAGCTGTCCTCAGAAATATTATAAAACATCAAAAAACATCAGCTAAATGAATAAGACGAAATGTATCTTACTTGACCATAGTAGCATATGCAGATGAAATTGTTCCATGTGCACCACCTCATTCCCACTGAAATACTGGGTATGTCCAGGGCAGAGCCTGGCCCCTGGTGTGAGACTAGGGCTGGACTTACCCTTCTTGTCATCCACGGAAGCCACTTCGGCCAGGTATCTGTAGTAGTCTCCCTTCATCTTCAAGTAGAAGACTTTGCTCTCCGAGTTGGGGGCGTTGTCAATCAGGTATTTGCTCAAAAGTCCCTGTAAATTGATAGGGGAGAGAATTATTACAAGTCATTGTGCTTAGGCATCTACCACAATGTTACCAAGATGACAACACAGGACTTTGAAATGAGTCGTTAGTGGATATTACCACTTTAAACCAAGAAGACAGAAAAGACACTTTTGGAAAATGGGAGAGGAGGGGATAACCTGACGTGTAAAACCCATGGATGTGGTTGGATATTTCTTTTGGTGGCACATTTATACAGACTGAGAGTTCTTAGTCACAGCCCCATGAAAAGAATAAGTCAAAAATCAGTTAAAAAGACAAAAGCAGTGTTGAGTGTAACCACTATGTAGTCATGGCTGCTGTACACAGGAGCCTAACCCCGGCCTCAGACTTGCCACACACTGGTTGTGGTAGAAACAAACTCTGCTCAATGCTGGTGCAAGAAGTGCACAGGCCTACTACTGTCTTCCTGTGTGATCACAGTTCACAACTTCCCCTGGGGGAAAGGCCTGTAACATGCTTGTCCCCCATTCTTGGCTTTTGCCATGGTTAACCGCTTCCTCGCCTCCAGTTAGGTCAGCACTGGTAGGAGAGATGAGATCATTGGTGTAAATCTGGCTCCAGCATCATGTCCCGGGTTGAACCCCGCTAGAGGTGACCCTGCACCGAGGGGAGCCTGGGTGGAGTCACCATCATACAGACTGGACTGACTGAATGATTAGTAGCGCCAGAAAGAGATCTAATTCACGACAACTAACCCCACAAGGTCAGCTATATGGGAGCGTGGGGCAGTCAACACAAGACTATAGTAAGCTGCATGTCCTGGAATAACACATGCTCTCCTGCTCGAGCACACGATCAGCTTTCCGCAGAGCTGGCGGCCCCAGGAACAGGGCAGGGCCAGCCGCGTTTCCTCTCCGAGGCATCCTCACCACAGACATCCTGACGAGAGGCACCTCACACAGCCTACACTGAATGCAGACATTCAGAGCTATCACTGAATACACGCACACAAGTCAGTTTGCTTTCTGGCTCATAGTACTGGCACACACTTGATCATTTCTCTGCATTCTCATATCTTCCTGTTCCATCTTGTCCCTGGCAAGCGTTTGAGCTTGCTGTAGGGAGCTGTCTTCACGGAGCAGGAGAAGAGGAATGTGCACACCTGACATATGCAGAGATGAGAAGATGGATGAGAGCAGAAGGCAGGGCAGCTTACTGGGCACCGACAGCAGGGCAAGGCTTACCGTATTATTGCTCAGGTTGAGACAACATAGCCCATGACATGTCTTTTCTTACAGGGTTTTTCTAGGTTAGTTCATTTAGGCTACACGTATCACATCAGTCACCAGGTTCTTCCACAATGTCCAGCAGCACTAATCACATTCAGTCCCTGAATCGTGTACCTGTGCCTCTCTGGAGAATGTAGCCTAACAGTATTAGGATTAGGTAATAAAGAGCCTGCACGCCGTGGCCCAGATGGGGGCCTGGAAGGGCGAGTCTACCAGATGGCCAGCGCAGAACTAGAGCACACAGATGCTGTCCTCAGAGCTCGCTCGGCAGGAGCCCCACCGGCACTCCATCCTGGATGAGGATGATGATGATGATGAGGAGGAGTGCCAGGGTCAGTGCAGGAAGGTAGGGACAGGATGTGATGAGGCCACAGATGGGTGGCTTTAAGGTCTCTGCAATACAGAGGTGCTATTTGCATTGCTTGCTAGCCTGCACAGTGGGCCAGTTCCGCCACAGACCGGATCAAAGGGTGCGGATATAAAACGGAGCAATCTGGATTACTGTGGATCGGCTTTAAATTGGGTGTTCCAGTTCCCAGCTTGCTCTGGAATAGATACAATACCACACTGAGATTTTCTTTCCCCATTTTTGTATCTACATATGACTGTGCCCTTTCTGAACAGTCTTCCCAGCAGACATGACAAGCTACTCGAGAAATTGCTAGTGGTAAAGAATATTAGGACCCTCTAGCTATAGTGTGTGGGAGAACAGGAGTCAGTTCCCTTTTTGACAGGAAACCAGTGATGCTACCAAACCAACATCAACGTTCGTAGAGGTTAGGAGCAGTGAACGGAGCTTAAAACATGACGTTAGTCCATTTCACCCAGCAGCACTTGTGTGAAGGAAGTGCATTAGGCTTCAATAGCCTGTTTTGTTCTAATGGCTCCTTTTCTATGGGGCCCTGATGTTCAGGACACCCCCATGGTTCGGAGGGGGATAAACTGAACAATGCAGCTAAGCTTTCGCACAAACATCTCTTAATCCGCCGACGGCGATAATATCTGCGCCCTATTTTTAGCACTGCAACAACACACACTCTTCCTCAGCTCAGGTTTACTTTGCTGCAGGACAAGGTGACAACAGAGGATAGTCATACACATGGGCTGAGTCACACAGTAAGCTGATGGTAAGGTCAAGCACAGTATGACAGAGTGGGCCAGTATCCTTCAACACTTCCACATAGTACCCAAGAAGGCAGACACTGGATGTTTGGGACCAACACTAGGGGGCCACGATATTTAATCTTAGCAAAAAGACAAGTGCCGTTTGTCACCATGACCACCACACCCACTCACAGGTGCAACAATAAACCTTTTGGCATGGAGACAACCGATAAGACGGAAACAGCAAACAGTTCAGATAGGAAGTTCAAAGCCAAGTAAGCCCCCCCCCCCTCCTTCATAAGGACGAGGATGGTGCAATCCTAATTTAGTCTCTCTGCAGTATAGTAGAACCCTCCTGGTGGCCCAATTTTCACACTGTTCTGCCTCATTTCATTTAGCACATCAACTCCTGCCAGCGAAAGAGATTCACGCGAAATGTCCTCCTTCCAAACAGGACCACTCATGTTAAGATTATCTGAACAGTAAATTCTCACTCAGTCAGACAAACCCTGATTGAGTATTCTCTGCAATTTCCAAGAGAAACGGTTGGGGGTGGGGGAGAGGTGCAGCTTTCTGCCTGCAACAGATATATTGATTCTGGGCTGTGAGTAGAGAAGGTAGGTCATTCCACTGCACCACTGCTCACAAAGAATAAATTGGTGCAGCCTTCCAGCAGTTTTAGATGAACATCACTATGGCAAAAGCAAAAGTCTGTGAATGAAAATACTTCCTTATGAAAAATTATGACTGCCATTGTCTAACGTGACAGTGAGTATTACAGATGCCAATTGTCATTTGTAGCATAGCAAATCTGCAATTTTTATTACAATTGTATCAACATCAAGTGAATAGTGCCTCACTTAAACCATGCTACTTTTTATAACCCGAGTGACCCCATTTGTTGCTTGTGCTAAACCCCCAGGCTTGGAGATGATTTCATTCTAACGTCGTCACTCTTCCTGTCCTTTTTTCCAAATAGGCATTACAAAATTACAATTGATAAATGCTAATCCTTGTGATTTTGAAACATGGCTATACTGCTCGACAATACTTACCAATACATCGTTGCAGATCTCTCGCAGCTCCGACTCCACCTTCTCCCGGTACTCCTTGACCATTTGAAGCTTTTTGTCGCTCCCCTCAGTTTTCTGCTCGATAGCGGAGATGACCCTCCATGCTGACCTCCGAGCTCCGACAACGTTCTTGTAGGCAACTGACAGCAGGTTTCTCTCCTCGCATGTCAGGTCCGCTCCCTGCTCCGTTACATTTTTCATAGATGCTGCCATGTCGTCGTAACGCTCGGCCTGCTCGGCCAGCTTGGCTTTCTGAATCAGCTCCGTTTTATCCATGTCTATGTAATGTGTTCAAACTGTCGCTCGCAATTAACTGTTCAGTCCAAAGAGAAGGGAGAGGGACAACCGTTTGGAGCAATAAGGTGAAGATCGTGAGAATATCAGTAATCCTGTCAGAGCACCTGGAAAGATGGGGACAAACAAATTATTACTAATCTGTCGTAATGGAACAATCATAAAAATGTGGCGAACCAGATAAAATCAACTTCCAACTGCTGCGGATGCTGCTGCTGATGCTTGACAGCCAATAATGCTGGCCTGCAGCATTACTGCGCCTTCCATTTGTTACTACTGTAACGCTACATTGCTTATCCATCATTGTCAGACTAAATCACATAGCTACAATTAATTAACGTAAAAGTAGTTTAGAGTTACCTTCCCTGCTAACTAACTGTCCTTCAGGGAAATAGTGTTGGCTGGTTTGTACCAAATACGAACGCAATGCTAGCTACAAAGCCAATGTTAACTATTAACGTAGTACTGGTAGCTTGTGGAGTACTAAAATAACTTAACTAGCAGCACTTCGCTAGATAAGACAAAATAGCTTGCAACGTTTGCTAGCTAGCTTAGGTAGCTACTATCCCACGAGACGCCCCGGCCTGACGGATTTGGCTGCACTGACAGTCAGCAAAGGATTTACTACTTTAGTAGGCTGGCTACACCGTGGCTTTAACGCGCAGATATTTAACATTACCAAACGTCACTTTACGTTTATTAACAAAATAAATAAATGTCAAGTTAATCACCAACAAATTCATCTTTACCAGATAACGTATTTTCTCTCCCAAGCTTGAGATGTTTCCGAGCCGCCCCTCCGTGTAAGCTCTCAGCTCTGGGTGGAATAAAATTGTACGCCTTCAACCAACCCTGACCAGAAGGCGTTTCCAATACAAAGTTCGCCCAATGATACCTCGGTATTGTGAAGGACCTACAGTTATCACTCAAAATGATAACCAGTAGGGCTATAGCGCGGGGAAAGAAGGCAGACTTTGGAAGCCACGGGGTCTCCTCTTATTAGAGCAAGGGAGATGACGTCATCATTGCCATGGATATTCACCCTTGCACACACACACGCGCGCGCGCGTGCACACAAGTAGCCAGAATCAGTCTGAATCAGTAGTGGGTGTGGTGGGTGTAGGATTTTTTTTTTTAAATTGTGAACTTTTAAAGCAGGTGGAAGACACAGATGGCTGTGGTTTGATCTCAGCTTGCTGGAAGACAAGACAGGCGGAAGGATTTGTGCAGGAGTATCCTTCATTTGTATGTTGCTAATATGTAGGCCCATAGCCTAATATAAATGTGAATAATGTAATGTTCATTTCAGTATATTCTGCCAAATATATGAATTTAAAACATTATTATGATGAAGATGTTAATACATAAATATTACCAAGGCAGTTTTCCATCAATGTAATAGATTTGATAGACAATGAGGAGCCTTCGCTGTTACATTGTTTTATTGATTCAAGAGCTGCAGACAGACAAGCCCTGCAGTGCATAAAGATCAGGAAGGAGACACCCCAGACTAGACCCTCCCCTGCATGTGTCAGGTCAGGACTCTCCCAGTAAGGAGCAGCCACTCCAGTCCAACCAATCCAGAGTCTCCTCCCTGAGCCTCACAGAAAGCCACCGCCCCCCCTCCCCTTCCCCACACACACACCAAAAGTTTATACTGTATATTCTCAGTGTTTTGATTATATAGTGAAACATGAATGGAATAATACAGTTCCATCACAGTGTTCTATGTACAGTAGAGACATTGTAATTTATTTTGCAACGTTGAAGGGAGCCAGTGGTACATTTATATACCAGACCAATTAAATGAGCATTGCCCTGTGGCCAGGACACCATCATTCCAGATGGCAGCCCATGGATTCCCTCATCATTAGTATCATCACGCAGTGAGACTGTTGGGATGAGGTCCAGTGTCCCCACATATATGTGCTCAGCAATAGCTTTTTTGCCAAACAGACAGTTTGGGAACCAAAGACAAGGTGGTTATTTGCAACCATCCCCTCCTTTCTTCTAATTATCAGTGAATCACTGTGTGTCACAGCCTCGCCCATCTGATGACAGAATCCTAGACAGATACGGGTTCTGACGAATGACAGGTAGATCTGTCAGAGACATGGTTCCCTCAATCGCAGTCAATATGGGTTTTTATTCCCGAGTCTGTCGAAATCTACAGTGCCTTCTCTGCCTGTCTAAGATGGGGGAGGGGAGAGAGAGACAGAGACAGAAAGAGAGAGAGATGCAGAGCGGGAGAGAGAGAGAGAGAGAGAGAGAGAGAGAGAGAGAGAGAGAGAGAGAGAGAGAGAGAGAGAGAGAGAGAGAAAGGGAGGAAGGGAGTGGAGATAGCCCTCTGAGAGTGTGAAGAGAGGGTCGAACCATTAGAAGCAGAGGAAAGGTGAAGTACTAAGACAGGAGATAACATCAGCCATAGCCTGCTCTCTGGATTTCAGCTGAATGTGGGACACAGACTGCTGCATGTGGGCATGTGTGAGTGTTCAGCCAGGGAGTGTCTCCCCCAGCCAGACCCCACTGTGACCCCCCAACTCAAACTCATACCCTGCGCTCTCATCCACCCCCCCACCCCACCACACACACAAACACACACACCAAAGTATATGGCACACATGCTGGCAAGCGCATAACAGTCTCTGAGCTGTCAGCCGGCATTACGTAATGTGCTTCTTTCTGAAAAGAACAGAAAAAAAGCCTCTGGGCGTTGTCTCGCCTCCTGAAACCTGCCTGGAAACAAGGCAGGCTCAGTCTGTGCTCCAATCCTTCCAAACCTTACCACACACACACACAAAGTCACACATGCACATACAAACGCATGCACACACACACATGTCTGGTGTCTGTTAGACCCAGCAGAGCTGTATTGTTAGCCATACCAGGGAGCTGGCATGGCTAACAGAAGGTACAGAACAAAAGGTACCTTCTTAATACAAGAGTGAGACTATAGACAGGCATCCCATTACATCCAAACACCTCGCTCTCCAACACAACATCTAAAAACAGTACATGGACAGTACAGTACAGTACACCGGAACATTTACAGCTAATCAATTTGTGGTTTGCAATGATACAGCAATTCCTCACACTAGACTTTTTAATGCTCTGGTATGCTAAGCTTGTTGGCGGTGGAACTAATTCCTAACAATTCGTATTTTTAATTTATTTTTTCAGTAGCATGTGAAAGAATAAATTCTAATCAAGCTTAAAGGGATTGGATGTCATTATAGCTCAATCAATTTCACACCATTGATTTGTGTGAGCTCAAAATGCTGAGTCACGTTGATGCATCGCATCCTCTTCCTGCTGGTGCACGTCACTCATCTCTGTATCGGGCTTAGTCATGCATCCCAGTCTACCTCTTCACGAGCCACTGAGGCAATGGCATGGAGCTGGCTTTCAGCCTGGATCCCAAATACCAATATAATGTATTCTAGTGATTATAGGCTACTGGGTTGGGTAACCTGATTCCAGGTCAGCTGAAGGAGTTCATAATTATGTAAAGTTCAACAGAGATAACAACGTGAAGGGCCACATGAAACCAGCGAGAGGTGGTCCATGTCAATCATTGTTGGCATGTATTAACTTATGTGGAGGCTTTAAACATGGAGACTGCATTGTGCCCCTACCCCCATCCCCCTA
Organism: Osmerus eperlanus; assembly: GCF_963692335.1. NCBI lineage: Eukaryota > Metazoa > Chordata > Actinopteri > Osmeriformes > Osmeridae > Osmerus > Osmerus eperlanus. Next base: position 7,060,677 of record NC_085025.1, read on the forward strand.
CCCAGCTAGATAATGAACATGCTTAATTCCCTGTGAGAGATGCTGTCGTCTATTGTACATGTGTTTCACTGTGAGAAAAAATGAGCATGAAGAAACCAGAGTCGTGTTCAAATCTTTCATCTCACGTTTCATACAGTACAAACTGATGACCTGCTTAAGAGTACTGAGAAAGAAAGTTAGAGAGATGTTATATTTTTGAAGTGTGACTATTATATATCAATCTTTGAAAATTACAGAAGTTTTCATCTATACAGCAATGAGTTGTGCGGGCAAGTAATTAGTTCTTATTAGTGCAAATATGGGAATAATATTTTATGAAAATTAGATATGGATTTTTCAGTTGAGATATCTGGCTCATTAAAGTTTGATGAAAGCTTTGCTTGGGAAAAAGCAAACATGATAAATATGTGCACTCTCTGTTCTACTTTTGGGATTCCCACAAATATAATATCTAAAACTTAATGGATATCACACTATTCTAAGATCAATCAGCAATGGAAAATACAAATTGTCTGGAGTGCAGAATGAAAAGGAAACCGTAGAGTGTATGTGAGGATAGACAGTACTGAGTTAGGGGACAGTTTGAAAAAAAGAGAAAAGAATTATGATTAAATTGATCTGTCGCCATACGGATGTATGAGGGGGCTCTAATAATTCTGTAATCAGAATGAGACGGAGGCAGGGTAATGAGAGTGAGGGAGATAAGATGACAGAGGAAATGCAGGCAGGGAGCTCAGGAAGTAGACAGATAGAGAGGAGTAGGTGTGGAGGTAGAGCAAGGCGGAGAAGCTCCATCCAGATACTGTAGATAGCTAGATATATACATTTTTTATCATCTTGACATTGTGTTCCTAGAAAACAAAAACTGTTACCATGCAAACAGATTGAGTTTATGAGTTATCTCGGTCTATGAGCTGTTTTGTTCCACAGACTCATGCTTTCTGAACGTGACTTGTTTAATTATTATCCATCCAATATTTCCCTATTCCCTCTGAGGTGAGATCAAAGATTCCGCAGACACTTTCCCCAGCGCCACACCTAAACGCCTCCCAGTGATTGAGCATGAATAAACAATGAGAAGAGCCTGACTAATGGAAGAGAACACACTGAGTCACGACGCCGGGAAATATTAGACAACAGCACAGCTTACACAAACTACACTTCAGTTCCAACTCCCCAGTCGTGCCTGTGGCTGTTAGCTTACGGTGCCCCAGGGTTTGGGAGGCCCTACCCTGCGGACCCAAGAGGAGAGCACCCGAGGAAAAAAGGGAGAGTATGGTGAACACAATCTGATAAGCAAGCTGGAATTGTCACATGCCATAACTATCTTCTTCTTTTTGCCACTATAAATGCATGTTCCGGGTGAGCGGTTGGCAGGAGCATGATGTACTGTAGAAATAGTGGGTTATTAAGTCTGTGATTGGTTGGTGTTGAGGTTGTGTGGCTGCACAAAAGTGTGGGGAGGTGAGAGTTTTTTGAGCTGATATTGAGTGGGTGCTCATGCACAACTGAGGACACTGAAGTGAAGCGATCCATAGTCTGAGGGCTGTCTAGTAGCTAGAAAAATGACTACTCATGGCTACTAACCATTGCAACACCTTAAAATAATACTCATTGGTAAGTATGTACATACATAACTTGCAATACTGTCTCCCTGTTGTGTTTCACCAGGTGCAGGGGCGTAGCCACGTGGTCGCCAGGGGGGGCCACGGCCACCATTGGTCAGAGAATGGCCACCCTGCCGCCCCCCCCCCCCCCCCAACCTCACAAAAAAAGTTTTTATTTTATTTTTATTTTTTAAACCTTCCTGGACAGAAGTCGTCTTATATTGGCATTTGTCACTTATGCTACAAGCCCCATATTCGCAACATGTTGGGCCACGCCCCCATCAACAGCGCAAGACACAAACCAACGTGCCTGCATTCTGACAGCGCTTCAATGGAGACTAGCAGCTAACCACCGGATACCGTTAGAAAACTGCTGCTCTGAGTGATGCAGTGTGTGAGTTTTAAAATAGTAGTTTTTGACAATCAAGTGCCACCCCAAATAAAAGACTGGCCAGAGCTGGCCCCCCCAGAAATAATGTCCTGGCTACGCCCCTGACCAGGTGTATGTGTGTATGTGTTTTCATGCAAATGGAACAATTGGGTACAATGTAAGTTTTTCTTTCTCTGACTGCCAATGTCAGCCAACACAAACTAAAACAAAGAGCTCTTTTCTATGACATCAAATCCCAAACTGACAGGCCAATGTTTTATCATAAATGATTGTATCCGGCCAGTTGGTGCCCAGGGTTTCTTGTGTTCTTTCAATTCAACTCTCACCAAGCAAACTCAAACAGTCACCTGTTTGAGCAGATGAGGTTGAAAGTGGCCCTAATCTCCTTTGGAACCATCAGAGTTCCTGCTACCGCCCTGATGTGCAGTCCTGAGCAAGAACCATCAAGACAGAGAGAGAACGACTTCACAAGGTTGAATGCAGTGACATACATTTTAATGAGTAAGGTATTTTGTCACTTAATTTTTATACTGAAATGTTTCAAAGAAACTCTTCAAAAACTATAAGTTTCTGCTACTGAAAACGGGTATCCGCAAAAGAGACAAATCAAACCATCCATATATTGTCTGAGTATTTCCTCAGCACCATACTAGATTAGATTATTGTGATTTGTCTGGGCATCAAAGCCATTTCTCGCAGTGCCAAATGCTTACATGGCATGAAACACCAAGTGAGTGCTGTGCAGAGCGATTGACACCATGATTTCTGCTCTGAGACAGACTTGGCTGGCCTGTACCAAACATGTAAATTATTTATCACCAACGGTCAGCAGCTTTTAAACTCAGGGATTCTCACTCGCTTCTTCCTTTGACAAGTAAGTCAAATGAGTGAGTGGGTGAGTGTTGGGCCGTATGGCCAGCGATGGCCACAATGCATCCCTCAAAACTGACATTAGCAATGTGGTACTGGATAACACAAGAACTCTTCTTGCTGATAAACTTGGTTTTCTTTTACTCCAACACCCTTTATGCAGTCACACCATGGAACTCATGTCACTGTCAAAATACAACCACAACTAACAGAACCTCAGGTAAGAATTCTACAAACGCCTCAGAAAACTCATAAAACTACTTAAAAGAACCAGGTGTGGCCCTGCTCATAAAACAAGCCCTACTGGGAAACAAGTGGTAAGTTCGATAGATGTGCAGAGATGGTCTTCTGACACCCCTAGGCCAGCCTTAAAAATGGGTCCCTGTGTCAGTCAGGCCTTTGTTTACCTCTGCTGTTTTACCATCTCTTGGGGAAACTGTGGTTTTAAAGCCTGAAGTGGTAGTTTATGCATGTCAGTGTCATCATTTTATGTCTGCAAGTCTGGACTTAAGAAGATAGGACAGGAAGAAGTGGGCAGATGGAAAATTAACTAAACATCTCATAGACATATCTGTCTGCGTGTCTCTCTCGGTCTCTCTCCCTCTGTCTCACAGCTTTTTGATTTGATTTTGGAAAACTAAAACTCACTCCAGGGAATCCAGATGTCTCCTAAAAGAAATCCAGAGAGACCAAAAAAAGAATATTAGATATCTAAGGTCATTTTTGACCAAACAATGCACTGATCAAGAGAATATTACAGAAACCCTGTGCTCTAGTCTGGTATCGCCAGACTAGAGCACCAAAATGCCTCTGTACGCAATTGGATAGAAATGGATATGCACAACCAAACCAAGCAACAAAGCGTCATCTTGGTTGTTTACAAAAATGCATTTTAAGAAGAAAGCAGAAAGAAGAAAACAAGAAGAACCTAGTAAGTTGCTACTATTTCTCTCTTTAACTTTGTATGTTTACTTAGGAGTATTAGGTCCAGGACAAATATTTAACAAATGTGAACCATGCAGTAAAGTAACCTGCGGTAAACCAGAACGAAGATAGAGTGAGACTTTTGTCTTCTTGACGGGCATGTTGTGACTGGAAAAAGAGCTGTTGTTTTAAAAGTCATCACAGTAATTAGTTTTGCTGCTGCATTCTCACGCATCTGCTGTGCATGGATTAAAAGCCCATTAGAGGGGAATATGCTCCCACCTCAGTTTTTTTTCTCCTACACACTCTCTCTCCCCCCCCTCTCTCTATCTCTCTCTCTCTCCCCCCCTCTCTGTCTATTTCTCTCTCTCTCTCCCCCCCACTCTCTGTCTCTACCCCCCCCCCCCCATCTCTCTATCTCTCCCATATTCCTCTAATTACACATGGGCTAATTTGTCTTCTGGTCTTCAGTGCATGGGAGCTAGCCATGATGGGATGGTACACAACTACTCCGACATGCACACAGCATAATGTTGTCCTTCTCGTGTGAGTGTGTGTCACATGGGCTGAGGAAATGTTGAGAGTGAGAAAGGATACTCAAAGAAGGCCTCCCATCCCTTGTGTGTCACATGCAGAGAGGCAGAGCCCCTCTTTTTATCAGCACAGAAAGAGTGACATTGATTCTAAAGATTGGCTCCCACAGGCGAGGCTCAAAAGAGGAACATCAATAATGCAGATCATTAGCTGTCTTCTTCAGGAGGCCTCCTTTTAGCTTGGGGGAAATCCATCAAACAATGGGATTTCATCTCTCTCCCTCTCTCTGTGTACATGAATCTATATCACCATTACCTCCTCAGATCTCTTGTGCTGTGAGACCAAACCAAACTTCAACCTAGCAAGCTGACCTGTGTTCCCTTACCTCTGAGTTCCTCACTAGGCTTTCTGGAAGCACTTGCAAATCTTGTGAAACACATAAAAAGATCACACAGTCATGTACTTTTAAAATACACATTCAGTCCCTTCCTCTCCACCATTATAAAGGTTTTATAGCCATTAAGGACTTTTGAACATGCAGCCATTCTAGGGTCATGATGAGGAATGTCACATTTGGGCGTAAGGCTGTACTTTGAGATCCCCCAACTGAACAGTTTGTAACAGTGCACCCCAAGTTCAGTTGGTGCTCCATGCAATACTCTGTGTTCCGATCCAATGTTCTGACTCCCATGTCTGGTTAAGCTGCCCTCCTCTATTACGCTGAGTGGAGGTTTCCTCCCCCAAGAGAGAGAGAGAGAGAGAGAGAGAGAGAGAGAGAGAGAGAGAGAGAGAGAGAGAGAGAGAGAGAGAGAGAGAGAGAGAGAGAGAGAGAGAGAGAGAGAGAGGAGAGGGAAAATACATGTGAAAAAGATAGAAATAGGGGGGAATGGGAGAAGAAGCCGTAATGCGTAATGGGGGGGAAAGAGAGAGACAGAGATAGGCAAAGAGAGAGATAAAGAGAGTGGGGGAGTATCCGAAGACACTGCCCTGCCAGTAAAGACGAGACGGAGAGATCTGAGGAGGAGAGAGGGAACGAAAGGTACAAAGATAACACATTGTAAATGTCCATACCTGTTATTTTAGATTTGTGTTCTGGATGAGTCTTTTATTGTGTGTGTGTGTGTTTGTGTGTGTGTGTGTGTGTGTGTTTGTGCTCCTATGCTAACTCCAGTCGTGCTTGACTAGGCCCGTGCGTGAATGTGAGTGTTCCTAATCAAATGGGTAAGTTGAAAATGGCCTCTCAGCTCATCATCTGCCCTAATTACAGCCAATTAGCTTGTCTGTGGGGCTGCACCACCCACAGAGCTAACACAGGGCTTCCAATTCTCTGCTTCTATTTCACAGCTCAGAACAATTACCATAAATCTTTCTAGTTCATCTTTTCCCCCTTTCTTCTGCACTGACAGCATTTTTCTTCATGTGTGTGAGAGCGTTCGCCATTGTGCATACATGTGTAGTATGTGTGTATATACTGTGAGTGTGTGGTGAGCTGCCCTGAGAACACACTGGAAGATGAGGCTGTTGCTGTGTGCTTGTAGTATGGAGACCACATGAATAATTCAGATCTCTCTAAGTGGACAGCATGTTAGGTTTTGCTCACACTTTGGAAGGAGCTCTCACTTGTCATTCACTGCAGCCACGCCCACCCCCCCTCCCCCCCCCCCCAAGTGTCAGGCAGAGAGTGTGTGTGATGACCTTCACCAAGGTCCCTCATCCCTCTATCCGTCTCTCTCTCTCTCTCTCTCTCTCTCTCTCTCTCTCTCTCTCTCTCTCTCTCTCTCTCTCTCTCTCTCTCTGTCTCTGTCTCTGTCTTTATTTCTAATAATACCATCCCTTAATCCCTCCCTCCTCTCTACTTCTCATCTCTGCTCCACTTCTGTCTCAGTCCCCATCCCACCCTTCCCTTCTCCACCCTTCTGCTATCTTCTCTCTTTTCCAGACGTTCTCTCTTCTCAAGGATGCTCGGTATCTCTCACTGTTGCGTGGACAGTGTACCTGCTGTCTGCAACCAAGACAAAGGCTCACCATACTGTAACTGCTCTACTAAAAGCATTGGAGTCAAAACATATTTTGCTGTTCCTAAAGTATCTGCAACACATATTCTCAGTCCTTTCAACAGAAATAGGATGTACCTCAAGAGGTATCTCAAAAGTATAAAAGACAGGTTAATGTATTCGAATAAAGTTCATTGATATGTAATAACAACAGAAACACTGTGACAGAGATAATACCAATCGGTGTCAGACGATCAGTCATATCTCATCAAATTCTGAAACAGCAAGAGTGTACTATGCAGCAAGAGTGTACTATGCAGCAAGAATGTACTATGAATCACTATGTTTAAGATGAAGGTATGTCACCAGTCCTGTGTTGTAACAACTGTGTTTATTGCACACTCTGCCCACTTAGGTCTTCAACAGTCAATTAATTATGTGTTCCCAGCAACAAAGGAGGTAACTGGGGCTTCATGATGAGAAGACAACAGTGAGTTGCTATAGTAACAATAGTTAAACAAGCAGTGAGGATGAACCAGCCTGGGGGACATTTGGTGATTAGGGTGACTTGAAGGGGTGGATCCCAAGAAGAGAGGAGTGCATCTGTAAATTCTAATGTAAAATGTTGGATCGATTTTAAGGCTTACAGTTGAAAAGGATCATTTTAAATTGCTTAGATTTTAAGACAGGCAAAGAGATATAGAGATATCTGGTGTGTGTGTGTGTGTGCGTGCGTGTGTGTGTGTGTGTGTAGCCTGGGACACATCTGAATAGACTTGCACAATCAAACACATGCCTTGTGTGTTCTATCTTCTTCTTTCTGCTGCCATGCTTTTCCCCAACACCACACCATCGCAAATGCCCATTGCCACTTTAAATAGCCTCAGAGCTGTTTAAGTTGGAGATCTTTCTCAAGCTGCCTCTCAGTGAATGAGCAGGAGAGAGGGAACGGTGGAGAGGGAAAGATGGAAAGAAATAGAGTGAAAAGGAAGCACTTAAAGTGAATATATTGGATCTTCAAAGACACACACACAGTCAAACACATGATGATAAACTAATCACTTGTTTGATCGAGTGGGAGAAGACCCATCTTAATTAAACCACCAGTGCTTAATTACACCAATAGTATTAAAGCCCAATTTGTAGCAAAGAAACAGAGTACGTGTATTTTAGAAGGACGATTGAAGAATAATCCAGTACTAAATGTAAACATTACTTATCAGTGGATGACATGATTTGATGAGTGCACTGAGCAGGTCAGTCAGATGTTGAATTGCTTAAAGATTAAAGACGGATAATGAAATATCGACAAAGAAGATGCTCAGTTAGGCTTCTGAAGTACCCAAGAGACCCAGAAAGAAACTCAAAAGCAGCTTTGATGAGAACGTAGCAGTGTGAGAACATCAAGCTGTAACGCGTCCACCCACATCCCTCGCCGTCCCCGTACGGAGGAGGAGAGGAACGCAGCCATTACACAACAGGTGGGCGGCGTCCCACACAAACCCACTGAGATTAGAGTGAATTACTGTCATATGGAAAGACCCACTGAAGCTCTACCTCTCTGTTCTGCTCTTCTGCTTTTCTCATGTGTTCCACAATGCTACTGATTGCAGCGAATGGAATACAATTTAAGCTTTAAACATGTGGACTGAAGTCATAGTGGCTAATAGACCTACCTCAACTTTAGGTATCTTTTTTACCTTTAGGCAAATGTTTGCTGATACAGGCAAATACTGTAAATTAGTATTTGTTGAGTTTATACAACGGTACAACATAATATAAATTGTATTAATACAGTTGCTCCTTGAGTTTGTTGATGTCCTTAAGCAGCACAATGTTTGTCATGTAAAAATGATAGAGTGACTGTGAAACCTCACAGAAATATCCTGTGAGTGTGGAGCCAGATGGTCAGGCTTAGGAGCACCCTTGGCTTCGCCAGAGGAGCTGCAGGGCTTTCCTGCCACCACCGAAAACAGCCTTCTCTTCCAAGTTGGCCCTCACAGAAAACAAACCTTTTCTGTAATGTACATATAGGCTGAATGAAGGAACCCATTTTAGACAGTACAGTAGCTCTCCACAATTTGTATGTTTTTCAACTGATCGCAGAATAGCTGTTGATTTGGCCTAAAGTGCTGGTAACTAGTGAGTGGCCCACCCACACACTGAGTGTGCAGAGGTATTAACAAGGAGAAAACCAATGCGCATGGTTTGTGTGTGTGTGTGGGGAGGGGGGGTGGGGGGGGGGGGGAATGAAAGCTATCCGGCTCCTGCTTTCAGGAGTACTATGGATTCTTGGATGTCATCATGGCCCAGGTGGAGAGGTTGTGAGCACACATCCTGTTACAGAGGAGTCTTGTTGAGATGGAGGGGTGTCTTGTGCTTCGCTCAGTCAGAACGCAGTGGGGCTGGTCCTCTGGGACATCCCTAAACACTCCCCTACCCCCCATGGCCCTCATGTCATCTCTCCTGAGAGCATGACAACCGTGAGGAAGCTGTTCATCAAGAGCTCCAGAAATAGCCGGTTCTGACTTGTGTTGTTATCTCCTCGCCTGACATGCAGCCTTCGTTTGTCGCTCAGAGCTCTCTTGGTTCACTCGATGGCTTCCCGATGACAGAGAAGTATACAAGGTCTTTATTTTTGTGAAACTTTGTTTGATGCTGTATTGCATGATTACATGCTGTGCTCAGGGGGGATGGATGGAAGATAAATGCTACAAAATGCTTTCCCTCCGTTCTCTCTCTCTCTCTCTCTCTCTCTCTCCTTATCTATCTCTCTTTTTGTTGCTCAGGTCCTTGAGGATGTTCCCCTCCAACCCTCTCTGTCTGTCTGCAGCTAATGCCATTGGACAGTGTTACCATGGAGACCCCATCCGTTTCCCCAGGCCTCCCTTTGTTGTGCCAGCCAGGCAGGGACTGCAGGGTCAGCCATGGTGGGGGGTGGGCACGGGCGATAGCTTTTTAATGATACGGAATTCAAAGCAATGTTCCTTTCTTTCTATCAGTCTTAAGACAGATAATGTCAATACACCAGTCAGCAGGTGTAAAGATATAACTACAAATATCAATAGTGACAATATTTTCAAACACGATAGCCGAAACAGTCTGCCTGGCTACGTGAAAGACATATGGTAAAAACAAAATGTTTCCTATGACCACAGAGCTGTGGTAGATCATTTAGACTTCAAATGGAAACCTTTACATTGACTGCTCTGTGCTCTGTACCGTACTATCTTTTACCAGATTGATGAGTGTATCACCAGTAGTCAGTAAACAGGGCTATAAAGTGCTGCATAAACAGGTCAGTGATCCCAGGATGTGGTGAGCTGGCACTGGCTCTTCAGAGGTTAATGAGACAATGCCCCTCCACAGAAAGCAGGCGGGCTGACACCGCTGTGGACAGCCCTCTCTCTCCACCTGCACCATCATCACAGCAGGCCAGTCCACTCAGGTAGAGGGAGACCAGAATCACGTGGGCCCATTCTCAGGCCTGCCCCTGGGCCAATAGTCATTAGAAAAGGGGTGAATTATTGTTGACGGTATGCTGGAATAAGATTCATTAGGTACGGGGGAGGAGAGCCAGGCTTCCATAGATCTTCTGAGCATATGTGATATTAACCAATAACCTTGTGGATGATGGATCAGACTACTTTATTGTACTTTGTTGAGTGTAGCTGGTACTCCATGGTTGTTACATAAAGGCAATCAAGCTAAAAGGCTTTGTCATTGAGATCTGTTTCGCATACGAGTGTCTTAAAAGGTCTTTGCTGGTATTCACTCTCCACTCTCTCTCACGAGGTAGGCCAGGGACGGACAGCGAAGGTTAGTCTTCCTACATTGTGCTGACTAGAGTTTATGGTAATCGTGTTGGCAGGCCCCATCGTCACTCAATTACCCACTGCTCACAGTACCCACCTCAGGGAAGAAAACGCTGCTAAGGGATATTCAGGTCTGTACCTGATTCAGGCTTTCACTACCAGAGACAGGAAGCCAAACACTTGGGTAGAGGGAGAGATGAAGGCTTGGGCTGGCCCTTCATTATTCACATTCCCACACGGAAGGGAGATTGGGTGGGCTCTGTGGTGCTGCAGATCGACACTGAACTGAAAACGAAGCCCGGGGAGCTATTTCTCATTGTCTGTCTATGAGCAGGTGTTCTCATGAGTGCTAGTCAAGGTTATAATGCATGCATACACACACTTGCACACACACATACACAGAGATGCCAAATACCTGCATCTCCTGCACCTCATTCATGTTCAATTTACAGTCTGGCTAGCTAGCTAGCAGGGAAGTATGTATGGCTCTCCTGGTGTTGGTGACAGAAGCCTATGTGTAGACAGCAAGTTTCATTTGGCCAGACAGCAGACTGTTGACAGGGTGCTTCAGTGACTAACTGCCATGGTGAGGTCACCTTTTCCAGAATGACAAGAGAAGGCTCTCCTGTCTGAAACATCCCACAATACATGGTGAGGGGGCAGTAAACAAAAGATGGGGACTGTTCATCAGAGGACCTTGAACCCCCCCCCCCCCCCCCCCATTCTTACATACAAGGAAAACACTCTGTACTAATGCTACATAACCACAATCCCACCAGCTCTCCAGGGTGTGTCAGTCCGACCAGCTGCTTGTGGATATGGTAGTGTTCCACTGTGGGATTGCAGCTGAGGGGAAACTCCCCCAGTCTTCAAAGTTACTATTGCACCATGGCGCAGAGGAGGGGGGAGAGAGGGGGAAGTTTGAATGTTTCAGCTCAACAACGTCATAACACAAAGAATGTCTCCAGACAATGGAGGGGGTTGGAATTGGGGGTGGCAGGGAGAAACATAAAGAGGTAAAGATAGATAAAGCGAAAGATATGGAAAGAGAGAGAGGGAGCGGGGAGAGAGAGCAAAAACACACAGGCAGAGAAAACCATTCAGGTGGGGGAGGGTGCTGAACATGATAGCTTTCCTTTCACATTTGGTTACTCCAACCGTCAGTGTGTTCTCTTCCCATGTACAGACTCTATACTGTTTTAACCAGGTTCTCTCTGAGAGGTCACACAAGGTGCTGCTTTGACACTGTTACAGCCAGAGCCTCTACATCGAGGAGCTTAATCTTGTCCAGACCTGACCCCAGGAATGTTCCGGAACTCTTCCTGTCTCTCTCTGGCAGGTCTGGCATGGGGACGAGGGGTGGGGTGGTGGTGCTGAGACAGAGAAATGGGTGGTGAAAGCAAGGGTAAAATATTTGTGTGAAAGGTCCTGAGGGAATGCTCCCTCTTAAGACATAACATGGCATTACCTGGACGATTCTAGGAAATGCAAGAATATTGTTCCCAGAACCCTAAGTGAATTCCTGGAGCAGTACAAGTACACACTGTCTATAATGTTGCCTAACTGTTTAATGTAATAAACCAATAACATGAATGTCACAGTATACAGTTATTACCTGTTAAGAGGCATGTAAAAAAAGGCTTCATCATCGTGATTCTTTGTTTGGCCACTTGACAACAATGGGCAGCAAGCAGTTTGGATTAACAGTTTGGAAATACCAGTTTGGATTATGCATGAGACATCCTCCACTGAGGAGGCTGCTGAGCTCCGCTGTTGCTATGGAAACCCTCACAACTGAGGGGTGGGCAGCTGCCAGCAACCCAGGGTTTGAGCATCTGTGCAGATCTGAGGAGGGAGGAGGGGGGATTGATGGACAGGTGCACCTCGCCTTCTCTCATCACTCCGTCTTCCTTCATGGTTATCCTATCTATGGTCGCTCGATGATTATTCCGCATTACACGCTATTGCATGCTTTGTAAAAAACCATCACACAAACAGAGGCGAGAGATCTGGAACTGTGTGCAGATTCTAACCCAGTCTGTTTTTGTAGGTTTTGGAGCTTGACCAGTATGATTTATGGTGTGATGAGAGATAGTAATGATAATCCTGCTTTGGGGCTGTTGTGTTGGAAGAGTCTATTTCGGTCTACAGTGAAGCTAGTCTTTCAGACAGACCCGTTTCCCCAGGGAGGGTCTCCTTCCTCTACAGGCAGGGATAGGCATACGCGTTCCCACATTACCTCACCCCGGAAACATGCTGCCCGGGCTCCAACCTTGGGGCCCTGGAATGTGACTCCAATCACACCACAATAGTATGTAAGAGAAGAAAAAAAATAGGACTGGAAAGAATTTGTTGTTCACGGTTCACATATGTGAGAGCTTCCGAGAATGCTGCGGAAGATGAGAGATGTTTGGTTGAGAGAGTTAGGGTTGAGCCTCGGGTCGTGGAGAAAAATATGAAACCCCTGTGTTTATCCCCCTGTATGATAGAGCCATTTTCATTGTGTAAGAGGAAGAGTGGTGAGAGACAGAGAGAGGGGGGGGGGGGGGGGAGAGATATAGAAAGGGGGATGAAAAAGGCCTGAAATATTAATGATAGAGGCATCTAACACTGGCAGACCCTGTGCCCCTTTTTTCTGTGGATTTTTCAACAGATTGTACCACCAAGCCCACACATCACCTGACAACCTACGCCCATCTCCTCCTCCTCCTCCTCCTTTACCATCTGTGAAACACAAAGAGAATACAAAATCTGCTGGTCCACAGCGAGAGCAGCGACTGTGCATATCAGACTGTGCCGTGTTTGTGGTGTGTAGGCAGGGAAGCAGGCAGTTACTGACTGTTACTGATTTCCATAGACAACAGGGCTTTACTTTGCATAAAGAATTCAAAGGCAGCCTTGGAGTCAGCAAGGCATAAAAACTGGACCTTTGGAGGACAATGTGTCTCTTTTTAAGCAGCTTCACTGGAAAAGGCAGTGGCTTTTAGCTTTTAAAATGGGAGTGTTATATAGAGCACAAAGTATAGGCTATCTGTCTTATGCACTGCTGTACAGGCACAATATCGTAGCCTCCCATTGCTAGGATGTGTCCCTGAGTCATGGTAGCCTAACAGTGTTCTGCGAAAATAAACAGGGTCGAACATAATGACAGCAGAAGTACAATATATCAAATAGGACTAAGCCTAAAACCTTTGACAAATGTATAGCATAAAAATGCTTTACTTTCTTTGAATCCACCCACGCCATCTCCTTCTCCCATGTTGTAGTTTCCATGGTGCTTTTTCCATGCTGTCACCACCCCCGCACTATCATCCGCAAACACACCAACATAGGCTACGTTGACCCGAGTCAAATCCTACCGACAAAATGCCCACCGTCAAGTAAAGCAAAGGGATGTGCTGTATTTAGAACTCTTCTTTAGTAAAGAAGGGTCAAGAGAAATTATCCCTGAAAATGCGATTTTTTATTTTAGTTATCACACGGTAGAAGAAGAGACCAACGGATAATTTAGTCAATTTCGCCCCCTATTGTTAGATCTTGCCGTTGCAACTTCGGGAAAAATTCTGAAAGTCTTATCGGATTTATTTACGTGTAACACACAGGAAGTTTAATTTCAGCATGTGAGTGAGCTAGTTAGCTACATCTTATTTAACTGTCACTTGCGGAAATGGACGAAGAAGAAACGGTGAGATAATTTCGCAAACCGTTAGACTATGTATTATATCGATATAAATACCAACTATGCTAGAAATTTACGCAAGTATGGCTTACAACTAGATAACCAGTCAGTCACTGTGTGCATGTCTGTATCATGCCTCTTATGCTAGTTACTTCTCCACAGGGAGGATACAGAGAGCCCTGTAGCATGTGTGCCGCAGTGGACTGGGGCATATCCGACGAGGGCAGGTTCTATTGCAAATCTTGCCACAATGTGATTGAGGTAAGCTAAGCTTGGTTCTACAGTAGAGTGGTCAAGGATGGTTAGATTAATAAAGATTTGCTATAACCATTCATATTCCATTTACACAGAGGACGAGAGAAGTGGTGGATACCAGCACTTTAATGATGGGTTGCAGTAGGATATCCTCTATATCAAAGTCCTCTAAAACCAAAAAACTAGGTGTGTTGTATGAACTTTATTCTTCAACGAATCAAGTGTTTCTGTTTAGTCAGGCACAAGCAACAATCTATGGTATGTCTGTTTCAGAACATGGGTGGGAATGGATGGTTTGTGAGGGTTTTCAGTTCATCCTCAAACACCAGGCTGAAGCCCTCCTGGACTTGGGAGTCTGTTCCTACTTTAAGGTATGCACACGCCTGCCAGGGTTAGGACAGCCAGCTAACTTTAACTCACACCGCATCTTCCAGTATGAACCAACAATAGAAAACACTGTACATGTGTAGGGTTGGCTAAACATCTGTCATGCATGTTCTGTTTTGTAGGACGATGTTCTGTGTAAGTTTTGGAGGATGTACCTTCAGAAAAGCAGACAAGCCTACACCAACGACCCTGTCAGTACTTCGAAATTTAAAGTGGTAAGTAAGGGTCAAGCCAAAGTCAGAGATGTATGATCATGTGCACAGTATTACACAAGTTCATTCTGGACCATTACATTATTGTGACATGGCAAGCAACAGCTACAAAGTGGCATTAAAAGAAAATAAATGCTAATTTAAAGAATTATTAAAATGCAGTAAAAGCAGTAGAAACAGTCAAAGTTAGCAGATGCAGCAAGAATGACATAACAAGCAGTGAGACCAGTTAGTGGGGAAAACAGCAGCAAATAGTAAAAATATATCAGAGAGAAAAAAATCTAATATAGCGATAAGAAATGGCAAAAGTATAGAGTGCCAATGGTTATTTTGCCCTTTAGTGGTCATATCTGATATGGTGTAAGCCTGTTGAATTGGTAAAAATCACTCCTCAGCAGTTTACTGTCTGTCAGTTGCTGAATGAAAGAGCTTGCTATTTGGTGGCATTGCTGTCTGAAGCAGTGTTGATGAGAGTTGGCCCGTTGCATGTGTGAGTTAGAAACAAAATCAAACCTGGCAAGTAAGGGTAGAAGTGATATTTACACAGTGACATTACTTTTTACATTTTATTCATTTATTAGACACTTTTATCCAAAGCAACTTACAGACAGTGCATATAGAAAGTACAGGAGAAGGTCAAGGATCTGAAGTGCACAGTTCTACAGTATTTCAGTGGTCAGTGTCAAGGAATGGTCTGTATTTACTAGCCACATCTCAGCTACCCGGCACAAGGACATCTAGGATCTAGACTAGTCTTGAAATCCCCTGTTCTCTCCTCCTACCAGCGCACCCAGGACTCAGAGTCAGACAGCGCTCCAGAATCCTCCGTCTGGTCTGTCAGTGAGACAGAGGAGCTGGGTTGGAGCAGCGGAGCAGGCTCTGCAGCAGGTACTGTTTGTCCATCTGTGTGTGTGTGTGTGTGTTTGTCCATCATCCATTTGACCTGTGGGCGCTTTGTGTTTGTATGTCCTGTGATTTGAATCTCTCAGAGAACTTGAGCGATGGGCTCTCGGTGACCTCAGGCTCCGTGGACGCGTCGTTCTATCTCACCCCACACCAGCGCAAGAGTCCGAGGATGATGAGCATGCCCAAGACCCTGGCGCTGTGCTACCTGGCACTGCTTTGGGCCCGGGAGGCTTTCACACTGGCAGACCTGCTCAGGTCAGAACCACAAAACCCTTACTGGGAATCCCACGTCATCATACTAAACACCATCATAATCATCCTACTTAACAGCATCATCATAATCATAATCCCTATACTTAACTTCGTAATCATAACATCACCAGAATCGTGTCTAGAAATCACCAGTTCACCATACTTCACAGCACGATTAGTAGGTGGTCAGATTTAATAACATTTATACCATTACACGAGTTTATGAGTGAACTTCTTTCCCACATTCCTGCGTGTCTGTGTTGTGCAGGTTGGTGAGCGAGGGGTGCATCCCCTATGTGAACGCCCACGAGGGCTTCCCAGAGGAGATGAGGCTCTACGGCCGAGACGCGCTCATCTTCAGAGTGGAGGTGAGCTCCCGTCGCCATATCTCAACCTCAAACTCAGCGGCCGTGGAGATACAGCGCATTTTTGATCCGAGCACAGTCATTTGAACCCATGTCCTTACCGAAACAGGTGTTTGGCTCAGGGCCAACCGAAACTACAACATGTTGCCACACGCCCGTTCACCTGCTCAGTCTCCTGTACGTTTTACATGTCTCTCAGCCCGGTCCTCATCTCCATATCACATGTACAGTATCCCATGCGTAACACTGGGTTGTTATATAGCCGTTCATTTGTAACAACTGGTACTAGTTGTTACATGTGTAAAAGAGTTAAAATGTGTAAAAGAGTTAAATGTAAAGTGTAACAACAGCACAACAACAACAACAACACACCATAACACTTTTGTTCTTGGGGATGGCTGACGGGAGTCTTTGTGTTCTGAAGTCCATCCCCTCTCACAGGGCCTTGCATAAGGAGGCCTGCAGCCTGGCTGTGTTCCTGGACCTGCCCCCGTTCCCCCCCATCACCCAGGACTGCCTGTTGCACCCCTCCCTCCTCACCATCCGCTACCTCACTGAAGTCAACCTGCCAGGTACGTCTTTCCACAAAACACATTCTGTTCATCCTGTGGTTAGGCTTACCACTGCTGTGATGCTGAATAATTGTGGCATTGCATTGAAGTGAGATTTAGTATTCGTTCTGCACGGTCAATTGCTTCCACTTCCAGGCATTCCATTCTCAACACATCCGAATCATTCCGAGGTGCACGCGGACGCGTTCGTCACTATCATCTACATGTCTGTTCTTTTGGTCCTCAGATGAAGTACAGGACTTTGTGTGCCGGGTGATAGAACAGGCTGGTATGGAGGACGAGGCCCTTCACAGCTTCAAACCCATGAAGTCCAGGTGTATTCTCCCTCTCTACGACGTCCAGGCCGCGGCCCTGATCATCGTCACCATGAAACTACTCTTCAAATTGGACGACAGAAGAGAATGGTAATCAGATATGTGTATCTACTAATGGGAAAGTTTTCCTGCATGTAATGTAACTGTTTCATGTTGTTCAATTGTAACTTGTTTAACTGCATGCTCTTATGGTTCTTCCCTTTGGCACTTATTTGGTTTTCCACCATGTATGTTTCATGTTTTGGCTGCTCGCAATGTTTGGGGCTATCTCGTTGTTATGATCAGTGACCTATGCTCTTTTGTAAAGCTCTCTCTTGGAAGTCGCTTCGGATAAAAGCGTCTGCTAAATGCATAAATGTAAAATGTAAATGTTTCACTGACCCTTTTCAATTACCTGCATCTTAATCTCTAGGGATCTGGCAAACACTGCCAGTGACATGAATAAGGAAACTCCAGGTAAATATTTGGTCTTATTTTGTTCCTAGGTTAGTGATGCACAGAGGGGTACGTTTAAAGGGACACTTCAAGATGATAAAGCTCTGCTGGATGTGGTCACGTCATTGCAAACCTTAACAAGACTCATCGGTGCACATTTGAAAAAGCACTGAATGAGTTTGGATCTAGATTATTGACAAAACATGCCAAATGTCATATATTTTCTTAACCGACATCCAGGGGGTGTGACGTTCTTAAATGTTTGGTGGAATGTTCCATGCACTGTTTGACTGCATTCCCCAGCTCTGACTGCCCCATCCTCCAGATGAATGGTTTATAACCCTGTCCTCCCTTGCATTCTCAGACAAAAATTTGAAGAATGATCAGTTTAAGTCATGTTTGTTCTCAAAGTCAAAAATGTAATTAAAAGTTTTTTTTTGAAATGCAAGTCTCAGGTGTGCACAATTCTATCAAGTGTTACTCCAACGGTTTCTCCCTTTTCACTTGTCCAACAGGGGAGAACTGCTTCAATGTAAGGAAATGGTACAAGATGGTGGAGTCTGCCCTGACCAGAGCTAGACAGAGACAAGAGGAGAACATTGCTAGGTAGCAGAAAGAGAAATCGACATCAACCTTTATTTGATATACTACACCTAGCAACACTATTTTTCAACTCAAACTGATGTTTTTTTCTGTTATGGTTTCTCTTTAGAAAGCATTGGAAGTCCCAGAAAGTTCTTTACACGTCGAAAAAGTACAAGACTGTTGTTCTCAAGAGAAGACGTAGGTGTCGCTCCAAATCCCTTTAACAACCCTTCATGTGACCTCAGACACCACTATTTACATTGTTAACAGGCTGTGAAATGAGCCGGAATGACCGCACTACACTCTGTCCCTGTGTCAGTCTCCCTCTCTATTCCTTCGTTCATTTTCTAACAGTAGTCTCAATTTCCCATAAAACATCTCACCACACGTTCTCCATGTGTGTGTCCAGGTGTTGCGGAGCAGCTACAGATGACCTTCCAGAAGCTGTCTGGCTCGTCTCCCAGCCCCCCACCCTCCTCTCCCTCCAGCTTCTGCTTCCGCTGGGGGGGGGAGGACGAGGAGCACGGGGCTGTGGACGGGCCCAGCTTGCACCAGCAGAACCTGGGCAGCCTGGTAGTGTTGCGAGATGGAGAACTCCAGCCTTCCAACCCGACGTACTGGCACCCCTCCTTGAGGGTCTGCCAGGACAGGTAAGGCCTCCCTCCCTGGCCACGTAGTACTTCCAGGGATTAAGCAAGGAGAACCTGTTCTGTTCTTATATATCTCTTTACTGCTTTTAGTTTTTTTTGTTTACTGCTTACATAGTTGCACTGCCAGTACATATCATGTAATTCAGCTCAGGCAGTTTCTGCTTCTTTCTGTTAGTTGAGTGTGGATTCAACCGGTCATGGTAGACCTTATGATGTGGTCATTTCTACAATAATTCGTTTAATGTGGGGTTTGTATTGTGTGTTCACTCTTGCATGGTCAGTCTCACTCTCATTGTTATGGTTGTCTTTGAGATGCAGTGACCACTCCCTCCTTACTTGCTTCACATGGATTCTTCCAGTTTCTGGTGATGGTATGGTCCATTTGTCACCAATTAAAGTAAAACTAAAATAGTAGTAATGGGCCAGATGCTGTGCAGACACAGACACATATCATAGATATTGTGGAAAGACTTACCAAACAAGGGATGAGAAAAGTATAAGATTATTACAATAACGTTTCTCTGTTCCACCCCAGGGGCTGCAGGAGTCACTATGATGAAGTGGAAGACACTCTGCCCAAAATGTTTGTTTGGTTGCTGCAGCTGTTCTCCTTCATCCTGAATGTCCAACCAAGCTGTGTGTACGAGGAAGTCCTGAAGGTAGAGAGACGTTTCCTCCGAAAAAATCCCAAACTAAAGTAGGAGCAACGCCCAGAAAAACACTAGGTAAACACCATGGAAACAAACTAGAAAAACACGTTCTGGTGACTGAAGGAAGAGACTCATTGACCTAATTACTGTGTAGTTCAGATGTATTGATAGACAGGTTTTGTGTGTGTGTGTGATTTGCTGTTGTATATATTTTGTCCTTTTGTAAAATTGGTCTTTGAATAAAAAATAATTTGAAAATTATTGTCTAGTAAAAACTTTCAGCTTGTTATTTGTGGTCACATAAACTTGCTTCTGGGCAGAGGGGAACGACGACTAAGGTTTGGACATTTGTGACAGTGAGATGGCTATTGTTTCACTAACTATTTAGTTCCTCATTTGCATGAAATACTTGAGACTTTTGAACACAAGTGACTCCAAAGGTGTGACATATCATGAAACTTCATGGGCAGCACTTGTCCCTTCGGTTTGAGAGTTTCGCAGGTACATTTATTTCAAAGATGAATATCTGCCCACAAGTGTATTGATTTGGATTCAGGTGCGCTTTCCCCATGCATGATGTGGCGCGGAACTGAACTGTTTTGAGAAATTTACCTGCAAACCCCGCCCCAGACTGTAGGCCTACGTCACAGAAATAATCATACCGGATCCCGGCTAAAACTAGGGTGAAAAAAGGTGACTAACTTGTTCTGTCTGACACTACTGACATAAGTCGTGCCACTAGGGTCTCGTCGGTTTTCATAGTGGACGGATCGGATTTACCGTACCAACTCGAAAGTCCAGTCCGACGGATCAAAATGACACAGGAGTCTGCCAAGTGAGTAATACAATAGTCCAGTTGTAACTTTTGTTTGAATATGAACTACCTGTTGGTCACTGTTGGGAAGTTATACTGTACTTCTGTTTTGACGTTTTTTTCTCCAGTTTTTCTTTGACTGTTTTGAATGTGTCTCTTTGTCAAGCCTGGACAAAGTCTATTTTTAAAGCAGCGTTTACAATTTTGATAATTTAATACTACTTTTGTCTGTTATTATTCTTTCTGGTATGCATTGAACGGTCAAGTTTTAAAACCAAAACAAATGTTTTAAAAAATTACCAACAAAGTGTCGTCAGAATAATAGAGTTTCACAGTGAGGAGACCGTCATGAGACAGGTGGTTAGCCGAGCCCTAGCACGTGTCAGACCTGTCTCACTGGATGAGCAGGATTTGGTTTTCAGTGCTCTTTACCTTACATGTTTCCTCTTTCCTCTGCTCTTTCGTTCCAACACATGAACGCAAATTATTGTTGCAGTTACACACCAACCGACCTCGTTATATAGAAGATACACATTCAGCTCAGTTTTTTGGGTTCTACTCTTGCATAAATGTTGGCTCACCAGTGCCTATCCCTGGCCTCATTGTCTGTGCAGAAAGAGGGGTGGCTTGGTGGTGCAAAGTGACCCGTCATATGATGGCCAACCCCAGGGATTCATCGAGGAAGACAATGCCTGGAGAGCCTTCCTGGAGAACCCTTTGACAGTTGCCTCCAAGGCCATGATGAGTGTGAATGGGGATGAGGACAGCGCCAATGCTCTGGGTCTCCTCTATGATTACTACAAGGTACCTCGACCCTCCGCTCTCTCTTACGGAGGGTCCAGTACCCCACGTCATTCCATCTCAATCTCAATGCTGGATACTAAACGGCTGAATGACAAATGCTCTGTGATAAAATGGTTGTTTTAGCAGTAAGGGATACAGACATTTTAGAAACTGTATAATTACAATGTATTGCTTTTTATTTTGCAACAGGTGCCTAAGGACAAGAGGAATGCTGTACATCCCAAAGTAGAAGTACTCTTAGGAGATTCTGAATCAGACAAAATGTAAACCTTTTCTTTCACATGCCATAAAAAGCTATAACTGTGACATTGTGTGGCATTGAATAATCAAATGTGTCTGTAATAGTATCTGTTTTGGTACCGTCACTGCATTGTACAAGAGCCAAATTAATTATTGTTATTCTGACAAGTCAAACGTTTATAACACAAACATGTTCTCCTTTTCCAGCAACTTCTCCCTGCCCGCCCAGGAGTCCCCTCTGGCCATGACCACGCTGAGGAACGTCCCTCTGAGCACGGTGGTGCAGGGCATCTCTGGCAGCCGCAGGAAGAAGACTCAGTTCCCGGAAACAGACACCATGGGCTCCATCCCCTCCTACTCGGGCAGCCCTGAGAGCACCCTGCAGTCCTACCCCTCTCTCAGTCTCCACGAGACCCAGGGGTCCCACTCCAACATCATGACCTACAGCCGCCACCTCAACCAACACCAGTATAGCTCCAGGAACCAGGACCCTGTCTCCACCTACGCCGACTCCTACAAGGACAGTAGGAATGAGGTAAGGCTCTCCTCCGGTCACTCTGAGACAGCACAACAACCACCTTTCAAAAGGCCCCCAGTCACATGCAGTGTTATAAATTCGGATAAAAACGGATAGCCCTATACATTGAAGTGTATATGTTATTTAATCTTCATACTGGACTTAGCACATATACTGAATGCACTGTCACTTATGCAATCGCCATCAATTGTCATTCCAGGTGTTTCCTCAGCCTGAGGAGCTGCAGCTAAGGATGGCGCCCATCCCTCCCGAGCACTACTCTCCCTACAGCACATCCTCCAGGTAACACAAGCAAACATACAGAAGCTCCAACTGTACAGCCCTGTCAACACAACCAGTAGCATCATGATGCGGCTTCTTAGACATTCTGCCTCTTTCTCTCTCCCTCCTGCTCTCTCCTTCTCCCCCCTCCCTCCCTTGCTCTCTCAGTCAACACTTTGAGTACATGCTGGAGGCCCCCCAGTCGCTTCGCCCGAAGCACGGTTCCACTCAGATGAGCTACCTAAACAAGGGACAGTTTTATCCCATCACTCTCAGGGATCTAGGTGGTGGAAAGGTGCCTCCCCATCAAAGTACCAGAGCAAGGGTATGATATATGAAATTCATATTTGAAAATGTAATTTACTAACAGAAAAACCGTACTTAAAAAAATAAATGTGGTTATTTAGCAATGGCTGTCACAGCGTTTGCTTTATGGGTTTTCAGAGTGTTGTGATGCTGGTGTTTGGAGATGAGAAGTTCACGGAAGACCAGCTCAAACACTGGCGGTACTGGCACAGCAGACAGCATACTGCCAAGCAGCGCTGCATTGATATTGGTAAGGACACACACACATGCATGCATACACTGGGCAAATACATTTACATTAACACAGACATTGACTTGTTTACTTATGGTTCTTCTCTCCAGCAGAATGTAAATAATCATTTATGTGCACTGTTTGCTTTAACCAGCGGACTACAAAGAAAGCTTCCACACAATTTCCAACATTGAAGAGATTGCCTTCAATGCCATTTCCTTCACATGGGACACTAAGGGAGAAGGACGGGTGAGATAGGACTACCCTGTTGTGTGCTTTGTTCCACATTAGTGTTTTGTCAAACAAAGGAAGCAGTAGCATGAATTGCCCATGAGGGGGCGACTAACACAATGAAAAACAAGTAATGCACAGGAATGAGTTATGAACACTGTCTGAAGTGCATCGTACCTGAAACGTCTAACCACATGTCCTTAACTTTTTATAAACATGATTCATGTTATATAGTGTCCTTCCTCAAAACATGCCCATTTTACATACAAAACGGTTAAATATTTCTTTTTTGCCTGGCCCTCAGATCTTTGTGTCGGTGAACTGTCTGAGTACAGACTTCTCCCCTCAGAAAGGGGTGCGGGGCCTGCCCCTTAACCTCCAGATTGACACCTACATCTGCGGTAGCAACAGAGACAAGCCGGTACACCGGGCCTACAGCCAGATCAAGGTGTTCTGCGACAAAGGTGCCGAACGCAAGATCAGGGATGAGGACCGGAAGCAGAGTCGCAGGAAAACCAAGGCCCTTGACCCAACTTTAGCATGTAAGGAACCTGATTCAGTCAGAAATCAATTGGTTTAAATGCCAAAATCACTAGCATGTTTTATTCCTAAATATAACATTTAATTATATGTAATTTGTTCCATGTTCATTAAGTTCAAATGAAAAACTTGAAATGGAACGAAAAGCAGCTGTCACATAATAACTCCCTATATAGAAGTAAAAACCTTGTGTAGGAAATACGAACTCCGTCTGTTACATACTGTTCACTGAGTGCCAGCTGCAAACATCATCTGAAGACGCCTGCCTTGATGCAAAATGCTAATCCCTGCAGTCGAAACACACTGTACTAAACCTCCATACAGGCAGCTGTTCCGGACTGCACACAAATGATACCTCGCCTACCTCTCTCCCCCCACAGCACTGCATGGCGCGCTGCATGGGAAGCCTCCGCAGGACTTCACCATGTTCAAACCTATGAGCGACATGGAGACGGAGCCTGTCCTCTTCATCCCGGACGTCCAGTACGCCAGCAGCCAGCGCCACGTAAGCCTCTGACGCTGCGGCTGATGCCCCGCGTGGCTTTGGTTTTTGTTTATCTGCTTGTGTACATATACTCACACATAGACACAAACACAAATGAACTCACGAAACCCAGTTATGGGGCCCTGCTGATGACACCGTTTTAGAGTGTCCAGTAATCGTGATTAAAATCATCCTTTTCATTGACGTGTCCCTCATCAGGATCTTCCTCTCTCTCTCCTCCTCTTGATCTTTTTACTGTCACCTCACAGACCGGCCTATCAGAAGACACTGAAGAGAGGTGTGTGGATCTCTCCCTTTTTTAATTTCACAGGACAAAATCAAGAGCAAATCAAACTGATGAAGACAGGACAATGCGGACAACTTACTCGAAAACAGCTGTTAACACTCGAGGACATGTATGTTTGTGTTGTTTTAGCCTGATCCAGAAGAGACTGCTTTACAACACGGTAGAAGACTTTGACTATTTGCTGAACAAAAGAACCCGGAGAGATGAGCCAGAAAAAGGTAAAGTGCAAAGAAAGTAAGAGAATGAGTTAGGGGTGGGGCAGAAAATAATCTGAACCTGCTCTTTGCTGTGTTAGTAACTGAGGGTTTGACAGCCTGTCGCTGTGTTTAGAGAGAGACGTAGACTGAGGCTTCTGACTGGCGGTGCTGTGACTGCAGCTGTGGCTGCTGCTCTGGCATGAGCCCACCAACACCAGCTGACTGGGTGCATGTAAACAGAGGCCACGTGTTTGCAAAGCACTGCCCGCTTTGATACACAATACACAGCCACACTGGCTGGGGTTTCGAAGGAAACGTGATCATTCTCCTAGCCTAGCTGTGTCTCAGGACTGCCTTTCACTCATATGTAGGGGGGGTTTTCTCAGAGTGATTCAAGCTTGTTTGCTGTTTTCTGTTGCCACTCTCTCAGGCTCAGTCTATTGTTGGACAGGCTCTTGGCTAACTCCCTAGACGCCAGGTGCAAAGAGCACGTAAACACACTGATTTGGACTCCATTTTGTAGAATGCAAGTTAGCTGAATTTCTCTCCTATGGGTGAGAGGTGGGAGTTGTCTAACCATGGGCACCTGTGAATGTGTCACTTCAAGCCGTTCTTAGGACAATTGGAGCATATCTCACCTCACATTCAACCAGGGACTTCTCTGTATTCTTCTGTCAGACCCATACAAATATGACCGCTCTAGTGTAACTGTCCTGAATAACAACTTTGTGCGTATTCCTACATTTGTACCAGTAGCAGCATGGTCTGTATTATGGCACCCAGTCCATACTGTGGGTGTGGATGTAGTATCTCACGTCTCATTTCCTCTTTTCTCTTCCACCCACACCCCTGTAACTCTATTTCGTTCTCTCTCTCTGTCGCTGCAGTCCTTCTTTACGTCCGGAAGGAAGCAGAGGAGGTGTTTGATGCTCTGATGCTGCGGACGCCCACTCTAGCAGGACTACTAGAGGCAGTGAGTTCATTTGAATGCTTGTCTTCTTCACTTTGCCTTGGGCCTTTTTAAAATGACAGGCAGTTCAGCCAAGCATCCTGTGCCACCTTGTGTCACAGGAAAAGGAGTCGTTTCCTGTTTGTTTCTGACAGGACGTGGTAATTTGTCACAATGCACACAGCCATCAATAGTGATACAGGGTGGAATGTGTTGTATTGACTGGTCCCTGCAGTTGTAATGCACCTATAATTCTAACCAGACTATCCCCATTGTTGTCCTTGTCCCTTCAGGTAACAGAAAAATATGAGCTGCCTCTTGAGAAAATGGGAAAGGTATACAAGAGGTGCAAAAAAGGGTAAGGCTTTTGTACTCTTACAGTAGAGAACATTCCTGAGCCTCCATTATAATGGAAATCTTAGACGTTTCCCTGATTGGACCCCTTCTATCTCCTAATTAGGATCTTGGTTCACATGGACGACAACATAATCAAGCATTACTCCAATGAGGATGCCTTCCAGATCTACATGGAGGAGGTGGGGGGGCAGGTTCTGCTGACTCTGACTGAGATTTGACCTTAGTCCGGGGTTGTGGATCTAGGCAGCATGGGCCCTGTGGAGGTTGAACTCAAGGGGTCTTCCCAAGGGCCCTCATAACAAGATTAGTCATCTGTTTACACAACTGTACAGGACCTCTTCAAGGAAAATTATATTTTCCTGATGGCTGCCTGTCATATACAATGCCCTTGGATATGCTACCTCTTGGACAAAAACAAAAAATTAGACATTTCAGGTTAATTTGACTGGTGTTCATCGGCAATGCAACATTTGGACTGTTCACACCAACCATTTGACAGAACATTTGTGACATTAGTGTTTATGTAAAAGTATTCCGTGATTGAAGACTTCCAATGTGTTAAACAGTGTATGTATGTATAAATGCATATACATAAGGTAATATGTGTTGTATTGTGTATAATTCTTTTCATGCAGGCAATTTCACCTTGTGTTTTAGGTGAAAATGTATTGGTGTTTTATTTTTCTTGTGTCATTTGGTGTGTGGGTTTGCAAGTTTACCAATCATGTAAACTAAAGGCTAATATATGAATTGATATGTATTTATATGTGCATAGCTGGACAATAGCAGCTACATTTGTCTACTTGTGTACAGAATCTCTGTGATTCTGCATAAATATGAGAAATGCCTATCTTGCTGTGAATGTGAATCTTTTTTGGCAGAGAAAATGTGGTAAGGAAGTAAAAGAATACAGGAAGGGTTTGTTTAAAAACAGTGTCTTTTGAGAATAAACCATATCAATTCTTTTTAAGATGCTATTTTGTTCTTGAAGACCCATCTGGGCCTACACATTGGCTTTGTTCAATAGGTATCCCAAACCCCACTGCTCAAAAACATGACTTCTTATCACCTTAAGGTCAAACCTGTCCTCTTCTGTTTCTTTTCAAAACACAGTTACAGTCCTCCTGAATGTCTAACAATGTGTCAGAGTAGAATATATGATAAGCCAGAAAGCAGCAAGTATGTTGCCACTTATAAGGAGCTGTAAGCCTTCTGTAGTGTCAGCAGTTTGGGACAAACTCTGTCACCTTCAGCTCGTGGCTGTGGGCCACATTCATCCACATGTGAATTAGCGAAGTCTTGTGAAGTTCTGTCCAGATCCATCTCCCCTAACTGTGTGTGTGTGCGGGTGCGAGTGTGTGTGTGTGTGGGGTGGAACACCACCGGAGCCGGGCAAGGATGAAAGGGGTACGAGGGTGAGAGACGAGCTCACTGCTGAGTGTTGACTTGATGAGGTTCGTCACATTAGAAGTCAAATTAGATGATTTTATTTGAATGTTTGACACTTACTTGACACCACTTTTTGACTGCAAACCTCTGTTAAGAGTCTGCCAGATGAGAGACATCAAGATTACAGAAAACATGTAACATCTCGGTACTTCAAACCCTCCCTTTTTTGGTGTGTGTGTGGTGGTGGGGGGGATTACCTAAACCCCACCCACCTCAACACACACCCTTCTGTATAGGCTTGCTTAAGTGGCGTTCATTTCCCTATGTGCGTGAGTTTCTCCTTAGTGAGGCCACTGCTGTTTGTTCAGTGTCTCCATGGAGGAGGGGCAGGGGGGGGGGGGGCTACATCTGTTGCCCAGAGCTCCCAGCGGCCTTATTTACTCCCACCCTGGCCCCCGGCAGGTCAGCAGCTCCACAGAACAACTCAGTGTTATACGACTGGGTGCTTTACATTTGGGAGAAGAGCCTGCAATAGTCTCGAGTCTGCTGATGTAAACCTTGTCCCTATATGGACACGGTTATTGAGTGTTTTAGTCCCAGCTGTGCAGAACTTGTAAAGGTCAGAACATGGAAGTGAAGGGGAGTGTTTCTTGAGAAGAAGTTGCTGCTACAACAACTAGATGTGACCTGAGGCCCTCCTCAAGTGGGCCCTCGTTCTAAAGCTCACATTCACGTGTGACCCAACAGCACCACACAGATGCAGATGTCACTTGATGAGCTGGAAGGCTACTCCCCAACTCTAGTGAACATTGATCAGATTTTCTTCCCAAATGTGTTTTTTTGTTGCATGCTAATACCAGCCATGTTCTCTTTTACTTTGGCTGAAGTTCCTTTTCCTTTGTCATTTCACTACCAGTCCATCACGTGCCATACACCAATCTAATGTCTCTTTTGAGTCTGGCAGAGCAGACACGCCTTGGTTTTCTCCATGTTCCGTGGTTACCAGGACAACAACCATCCAATTAGCATCTCATATTGCCATTTGACAGTTTGATTGTAGAATTTTGATTAATTTTTTCCCCAGTGCTTTGCAACTCTCGATAGACTAAAACCCTGATCACTAGTATGATACAGCCATATATAGGAAAAACATGAAGACACATGGAAAACATGGGAACCAAGATTCAAGAACCAGGTTTGTATAGCTGTGTGTAGAAATATGCCTTCCTTGTTCAAATGATTTCATTGACCATAAAGAAATAAATTGGCTAAGATTCATTTAGCAAAACAAAGCAATCTTCAGTTAGAAACCCAACCTGTACATGCAGGATCAGAAGAGATGCTTTGGAGCTAGAGCTCATTCTCCTTGTGGAGATGAACAGGGAGAAGCTTTCTGCTGAAGACATTTCATTTGTGTACTGACACTGTTTTGAGGTCTCGCTGGGGGAGTGTTCAGCTGACAGTGTGTGCGTGTGTGCCGCCGTGCGTGCATGTGGGGTTGTTCTCAAACGAGAAGCAAAACATCTCACACATTTTCTCTCCTCGTGTCTCTCAATTGGTCTGAGTTGTTGTCTACATGTTTACAATTCTCTTACAGAACACTGAACACAGACTTCTCCCACTATCACACAAACCAACATCACCTTCCCCATATTCTCAGCATGTTGAACAGACTCTTGCAGAACCACACCATGTCCCCAGAGTGGTATGGGAGAGCTCGCTGTAGGCAGGTGGAACTGGTGGTCTCACCTGGAACACTGCTAAGTAGAGAGGTGAACTGAGGCAGCTGTAGACAGGGTTTCTTTTCTTCTGCACCAGTCCCTCTCTTGACTTTGTCTGGGTCTGCTTAGTGCCTGGGAGGATGGTCTGTTTTTCATTTGATCCCTCCTAGCCCCATTTCACTTGGAAATGAATATGAACTCACCTCACCCCAAGCCAGTCTGAACAGTATAGGATGGAATAAACAGCATATCTGGCTATGAGATTTGTCCTCAGTGCAGTTTTTTGGGAGCACGTCAGGCATTAAATCAAATTAAAACCACACTAAAGAGTATATAATAGTTATTTTCAACAACAAAAAGCAAAGGATTTGAAGCATTACAATAGCACATGTGATGCATATGTGGGTAGATTTTTATGAAAGTAAGGATGCCTTTTTTCACTATTCTTATTCTTCTAAGATTATTGACAGAACATACACAATTTGTCAGCCTTAGAGATTGAAATGTGTGCTCTCTGGGTTAACAGCCTTAAGTGAGACAACAGGAAGAGAAACATCTCTTTGTCTGCCTCTATTGCAAACAGACTGACGTAACCCAACCCCCAGGATTCTGATAAGATTTTGTTTTTCCCAAGAATCTATGCATTCTTCTTTTTTCTTCTTTTTTTTTTTTTTACCGAAGTGGAGCTCATCATCTGTGATCCTGTCCAACGAAAAAAGCACTTCGCCATGTGGCATTCGTTGTGGTTATCACAGAAACTGAAATACAAAGGTCCTTTTAAGGGTTAATGTACAGCCACAACAAAGGAGGTGAGGCTGGCTCACAGGCCCCGCCCTGAAATTCTTTACAGGAAGACGGTTACAGCCTCAATGCATAGGACAGGAGTCCTTGGGTTCATACCCAGCGAGGGGAGGGGAGGGGAAAGGGGGCGGCAGAGCAGGGTGTGGAATCAGTCACTGACGACTACTGGGTAAAACTGAACAGGAAGAAGACAATGAGACAGTGTTATGTTATTTTAAGAATCCAGTCCTTATTTTTCACAATTTAATAATAGTTTCTAAAAATCGTTAAGATTTTTTTTACGCATGCAGAAACTATATTTAAATAAAATAATGGGGGGGGGGGGAATGAGTTATGAATGAAATATCACACTGACAAGCAATGACAACAAATTAAATCGAGATATTTCAAATTAATAAAGAGTATTTGTAATTGTAAGCTTCCAAATACAAGAGCACACGGTTAGTCTTTAATCCAAGACGTAATAATAATACCTTATATACATTTTTTTTTAAATAAGCACCTTTTTAGTATTGAGTTCTTTGTGCGTCCTCATTTTGCGCATGCCGCGCGCTCTCTTGGCAAGGAAAGCCAGACGCGTGCAAGTATCTCACGATTCGCCTGTTCGCCGTTTCAACCTTTCCCCTAGTTTTCGAGCGCCGAGTTCACCGGGTTTACTCTGACACCGCTGACTCCTCCGTCACGCCCTCCAACAGCCACGCACCCTGTTTCCTCCAATCGCGCAGTAGTCACGTACTGATCACGCACTTCATTCGCTCTCATTGGACAGCATCCGCTACACCTTTGTTTTTGATTGGTAACATGTTACCACCCGCCAGTCTGCTCTGAATTTTGTTTCTGTTTTTTTTTCCCGTCGCCCCGTTTGATTCACTCAGCTGAGGCCAGTCTACGCTATTGGCAACAGCAATACTTGAATGTGCTGAGGACTCATTTGATTAGTCGCCTCTCTTCTGTCTGTTTCTTTTTGACCCATACTTCCATATGCTGACTTTTACATCGCAAACTAATCCACAGCAGCCTTTTCGGGTAAGTTTGTTATTTTAATTATTCAATTTTTAGCTAAATTAGCTAATCGAGTTGTTATGGATACTGTTATGTTGACTAAATCATTATTCAAATTTATGTGTATCATAATTTATAGCAGTTGTATGCTATCAATCAGCCATGCTCATATTAGTGCTGGTATGTCATGGCAGGCTGGTTTATTTAAGGTCAGACGCAATAAAATGTATCCATACCACTCAGCCAGAGTAACGGTCACTGTATCATTTATGGGATCTCATAATGCTACATCCACTGAACACTATTGTTATGTCGTAGCCTAAATATATAGCTACATTGGATTTGTATTTTAGGGGCCACAATGAAAGGAAAAGAAACAGAACATTGTGTTTATTTTTGTATTTATGTCAAAGGACTTGGCTGTGTGCCAGTTTGGATGTAAAGCTGAGGCATTTCCAGTGAATGTTAGTGTCTCTTAACATCTTAAACATGCTTTTTTACATAGCTCAAATTAAGAAAGAATATTATTTATGCAATTCTGATTAGAAGGTATTGTTGAGTTACTGTTTATTAGGTGAACATTGGATAGGGGTTCCTACTGGTGTCAGAATAACATGCTTGCAATTGCCCAGGAGTGTCTCCAACCTCAATTAGAATATATTTTTTTCCCCATGGAGGTATGGATGGTGCTTTCTCCACTAAACTGTCTGATGTGGGTACCCTCCCCATGAACCACACAATTGTACATGCTAAACTGGGGTGGGGGTAGTTAGCAGGAGGGAGGGAGGGGGGATAGTTGATCCAGCACGTCACACACTTCTATCTATTCTTGGTTAAGGGAGGTTCCCCTCCCATGTCCAATGTTATGTGAGACACTGGGTGTACCCTGTCTGCTGGCTGTGCTGCAGTGGGGGCCCCTCTCTCTTCCTCCACCCCTCTTAGGCAGCCGCACTACGTGCAGTTAAGCATTCAGCAGATGCCAGCCAACTATAGTATGTAGCCGTAGTGGCCTCTGAAGCCCCCTTGTTCATGCCTAAACAACAAAAAGTTATAGATGTTCCTGTGTGGAGACAGTAAGCCATGATCATGTACATGGTACTTTTAAGTAGGCCATCCTTTTACAGTCTAGCTTAAGTGTCGTATAGAGGATGGACGTCAATGTTGTGTTAAAGAGAGCAGCAGTGAGCAATGCCAAGGATTAATATGCCTCCATCTTGTGGCCTCCTTCAGGCTGACCTAGCGGATATCAGAGTGGTGATGATGGAGAGGAACAGGGATGACAGTGAGCAGTCCTCCTGTAGCACCTTCGAGTACCATGACCTGGAGGCCGCCGAGGCCCTCGTCAGCATGAGCTCCTGGGGTCAAAGGTCACACAAACCACGCCCGCTGACCCCTACCTCAGACTCCTGTGACTCCCTCCTTCAGCACAGCGAGATTAATGACTCTCCCAAGGACCTGATCTCACTCTCATCGTTGGTAAGTGAAATCTTATACCACATTAGGAGTGATGTCTGTCTACAAGAGTAAAGGTAGAAACCCCAGAGGAAAAACAGACATGAAATTTGACAATGAAGAAGGTTATTTGACTGAATCAGCTAGGTTAATAAAACACACAAATGTTTTGATAAAATTATTTAGATTTTAATGTATGACTCCTCCCCATGTTTCAGTGCATGACTCCTCCTCACAGTCCCAGCTTTGCTGAGACCTCCACAACCACGGCTGTCGTAACTTCAACTTCCACTATGGCCAGCTCAGTCCCCAGACCAGTCCTCACCCGGCCCAGACTCTGTGTAGGTCTGACCCACCAGAATGCTCCTCACCTAGGCCCACAACTTGTCACCGCCACAATCTTTGAAGGCTCAGACTCTCAGTCACCAACAGAGCTGTCCACCGCTCTTGCAGGTAGAGCCATGGCAACCAGCGTGATCAGGCACACGGCGGACAGGTCCCTCAGTCACAACATTCCTCTTGGTTTCTGTGGCCAACAGACAGACACCTCCTCACCTCAGACCACCGTGTGTGCCTCAGCTCATGTACCTGAGGCCTGCCTAGTGCAGACTAAACCACAGAGCTACACTGGCTCATGTATTGTAGAAGACAAGCATGGAGGCCCATCCTCTGTTGACGGTGCAGGCCCATACACTCCTACCCTGGCCTCTCCATCCCAGTCCGCCCCCGCGTCCTCTTCTCCCATCTCCAGCTCTCCAGTCCTGTGCCAGGTGTTTCCAGTAAACGGGCGGACAGGGATGATCTCTGCGTTTGTCCAGGCCCCTGTCCAGATGCAGACCCAGGGTCAGAATCCGATATTACCCCAGACGTCCACCTCCTTCCCACAGCCTCTTCTGGTTGGCTCCCAGATGACTCAGGGGACTGTGATGTTTGTAGTGCCGCAGCCTCCAGTGTCCCAGGCCCATTCATGCCCACAGACTGTGGTGACCCTGGGCAACACCAAGCTCCTTCCTTTGGCTCCAGCTCCAGTTTACATGTCCTCAGGCCAGAGCAGCAGTGCCTGTCAGGCTGACTTCTCTCGCAGACGAAACTACGTCTGTAACTTCCCAGGCTGCAAAAAGACCTACTTCAAAAGTTCCCACCTCAAAGCTCATCTCAGAACTCACACAGGTAGGCATTACACATGACATTCATAAAATGTTAATTAATATACTGCATTTACTTGAATAGTGACTGAAAAAAATAAAATTAATGTACTGTATGTATGTACATGTACAATGTAATGTGTTACTAACCAGTTGCTTTGAATGTCTTCCTGTCTAGGTGAAAAACCCTTCAGCTGCCATTGGGAAGGCTGCGACAAGAAGTTTGCTCGTTCTGATGAACTCTCCCGCCATCGGCGAACACACACAGGTGAAAAAAAGTTTGTGTGTAATGTGTGTGATCGGCGTTTTATGCGCAGTGATCACTTGACCAAACACGCTCGTCGTCACATGACCACAAAGCGGGCCTCCGCATGGCCAGCTGACGTCCGCGACCTCAACAAAATGGCTCTGTCAAAGGGTCAGCTGACCAGCTCCAATCTTCCTCTCAGTGTGCTGGTGTCTGCCTCCAATTAGCCCAATGTACTGTCTACCGCCACACACCACCTCAGGAGTATGTCTCACCAACCCCACAATGGACAAATGAAACAAACCAGAAAGGCTGCTACTCATTCATGGACAACAAAAAAATATTTTACTGACCTTGCACTGGATTTATGTTAATTTTATCATGCTTATTTTGTACTTTCCATTTATGTTATCATGTTTACTTAATATGTAATGTTTAGCAAAATGTATGCACTCTTTTTGCCAAAGCCTTTGCATTGTGCTTCTCTTTTACTTCTGTTATTTGTCTGTGATTGTAAATATGTACAAATCAATATCTATATATGAATGTCATTTGTATTCCAATCTGCATTTATTGATACATGAATAATATTATTGGTATTTTAAAATGTCGGTGGACAGTATTCCTCACTGTGATACTACCAACTTTCCCGCTATACATATTTAATAAATAATTGTTCTATAAATGCTGTTTTTGATAGCTTGAACGGTTTTGGCATAGTGTAGCCAGTATAAAAAAATACCTCATGTTATAATTGATAGCATATGTGAGTAATCCATTACTGGATATTATGGTCACTGTTGGGTAACGTGCTGTCCCTTGTGCAGTTTGACAAGCTTTGTATATTCAAGTTAAATTACCTTACAGTTTAGGCAATGGTTCATGACTCTTGTCTAACAATAATAAAATAAAAAACATCGTAACTAGATTGATCATTGTTGTCTGCACCGTAGCCT
This sequence comes from Osmerus eperlanus, assembly GCF_963692335.1. Classification (NCBI taxonomy): domain Eukaryota; kingdom Metazoa; phylum Chordata; class Actinopteri; order Osmeriformes; family Osmeridae; genus Osmerus; species Osmerus eperlanus. The sequence goes on from NC_085025.1 coordinate 7,095,047, forward strand.
ATATCAGACGATGAGTTACTGAAATCGCATTTCACAATACCCTTTTATATAGTTAATAAAAGAAAAAGAAAACAAATCGGGACGAAAAAGTTAACAAATGGTCTAGTGGAGGACCAGGCTCATAGACAAGTCAAGAATGCCAAAGGGAAGCAGATCTCACATCTGCGGGGTCGAAAACACACCAATTCTTTTTTTATATATGTATCTATAAACCCCCGCAGTCGGTTTGACGACACAACATTACGTATCCCGTTACACAACTACAGTCAACCGCCACCCGACCCAGTAACAACGTTCCTCGAATCACATTGCACCTTTTCAGAGCTTGAAGGGGGTGTGACCAATTGGAGACGACGTTTATCTGGAAACGTGATCTAATGACTTCTACTGGCTGATATGGTACCCGCCCATATGCCTTACTGACCGACATTCACAAAATTGAGAAAGAAAAAAAGAGATCCGTGTAAGCGCCTTATCTCAAAACGAACTCAACAGCACACCTTAGTGGGTGTTTTTGTCGTTAATAATAAAAGCCTAATATAAAAAATATGGGACCAAAGTGGCGTTTGGCTGCACAGAGAACAAGACTAATGTTAACATGTAATTGACTGGTGTGTAAGTTGACACTAAGTACGGTAACTTGAGTCCTAGCTGTCGATCTCTGCGGCTCCTTTCCTTTCCCGGCAAACAGGTGCGGGTACGGGTAGATATTTCGCCGCCAAACCAATAGGCGGAAACAAAAACTGCCTTTGCCTGAGCCACGGAGCCAACAGCTGACAAAACAAGGGATACGCGTTTATCAAAACATATTTTCCTTATAACTTATATAACCAATAATTAGGATACACGTAGGCCTATGACATCAGCTATAACTACAAGACAAATGTACGCCTGATAATATTGCGTTTATTGATGTGTAGGCTATAATCGCTCTGGTATAGGATACATTTGTGAAATAAAAAAGCACATCTACAGAAGAATCTCAGAATAACTGCCTAAATAACAGTTAAAGGAAGTATTATAGTACCTACATTGATTCATGGCATAATTGGAACTTGTCATGTTTGCTGGTATTTACTGTTTAGTAAGTATCTTACTTTTGGTGGGAAAATTGGCATTCTAAAGGAACCGTTTCCACCCCTAATGGTGGCGGGAACCACAGGACAGGCATTTGTTTGATGTCAACGAAGCGAAATATATGTTACAACCACAATAATAACGTTACGGTATAACGATTTAACGTTTGTAAAGATCAGCAGCAATTGGTAATTTGCGCTTTAGACGCCTAAAGTAGGTTAAACAGTGTCATAGTAGCACCATCAGGCATCGTAAGCAAGTCATCGTAAATTCCATCCTTTAGTTCACGTGGATAATGTAGGCTACTGTAAAATATATTTCCTAGAATCGGAATGTTGAATGAATGTATTTATTTTTTGCAGATAAAAACAATTAATCTGCGCGCGCCCTTTCCTTACCGTTTTGTAACTTTCCACCTCCTTGATTTTGTAACACAAACAAAGCCGCCATATTGGGGATTGACACATGTGCACATAACGCACCCTGATTGGTCCAATTAACTATACAGTGACGAAACTAAACCAAAGCATTGCTTCTATTGGTTGTTTCAATCGAGCGCCAGGATTTCAATAAAAAGGGAATGCCGAGCAAAAGTTCGGATACTTCCTCAACCAGAACCCGAATATTCACAGTACTCGTTGCCAGACATTGGATCCGTTTTTATATTAATTTCCTTCGTTTTTACTTTGCTTACTCGTCTTTCGCTTGAAAATGCTCGCCGCTCGCTCTCCTCTTGCCAAGAAGAATGAAAACGCCATCATCTCTCAGCTTGATGACATAACACTTATTGACAAAGAAAACACTGTAAGTAAGACATGGTACACTCATACAAATCGATATTTTCAGTTTAATAGCATTGGCTAGATATATAATTTGCTAGTGTGCTGTGTGAAAAAATGTTTAACTAGACTATCAATTTTCTTTCAGCCTCCCAGCTTGAGCCACAAACGGGTTCTTGCCTCCAAAACGGCGCGTAAAATCTTTGAAGATCCTGAGGTAAGCAAGTGGTTTAGCTAGCTATGCCGTTACGTGCCGTGACGGTAGCTTTCGTTCTAGTTAGTCTGGCTTGCTTTTTAAACAATAATGCAATCGAGTGCAAAATTACATTAGTATTTTGGCTTCAAAATAGCGTAGGTGATTCTTGCACTGGTGGACCATGTTCGCGCCAATACGTTGGTGACTTGCAATCGGCAGCTATTGGTCTGCTTATAGCATATATTTCTAGAAAAACCTTTTATATATTATGAAGTTGGACTCCATGGCGTCTGTAAACGCTCACATTTTGTCCGTTTTGTCGAATCTGCCTCCACGTAAGCACAGGCAGGGGACAGTCTTTGTTCCGGTATATCAGCGTTCATGTAAATTTAAGTTGGCTAGTCATCTAGCGTTACATGTCCGCACCTTCATTCTTCTAACTTTAAAAATTCACTTGATTAATAAGAAACGGATGGTAACGTTGAATATTTTAAGGGGTTTGGTGCAATGTTATATATGTATGAGCTAACATCGTTTACACGTACATTATACCCGAATGGCTAGCTTGATTTATCTTTTTTTAAATCCGTTCCCAGGATAAACCAAAAACGACAAAAGACAACACACAGGAAGAGCCACTTTTGAAAGACAATCCACGCCGTTTCGTCATTTTTCCAATTCAATACCATGACATTTGGCAGATGTACAAGAAGGCAGTGGCCTCATTCTGGACGGCGGAGGAGGTAAGAACGTGCTTTGTATGCCAACAATGGTACTTAATAAATCCCTTCCCATTGCGATGGAGAACATTTTCTCATAAAACGTATCCACCCCCCACTAGGTTGATCTATCCAAAGACGTGCAGCATTGGTTGTCTCTAAAAGATGAGGAGAGGTACTTCATCTCCCATGTGTTGGCCTTTTTTGCTGCCAGTGATGGGATTGTCAACGAGAATCTGGTGAGTGATCTTGAGGGAAAGGGTTTACTGTAATTAGTCACATTGCAGCCATATTTGGATGTCCCTTGATTTTGTTTCTGATTGTGACATAATTTATTTGCCATTAGGTGGAGCGTTTTACACAGGAAGTCCAAGTCACTGAAGCGCGGTGCTTCTATGGCTTCCAGATTGCCATGGAGAACATTCACTCAGAGATGTACAGCCTGCTCATTCATACCTACATTAAAGACTCCAAAGAGAGGTATGTCCTACTGCTATATATATTTTTTTAATTCACAATGAAACGTATCCAAATTCAGTGTTTGTACATGGTAGATTCTATGGCGATGATGAGACGCGCAGGGGTACGGACCTCAGCTGATAATGGGAGCTGAGTGTTGGTGCTGTATCTCAGCCCAGAGGGCATGTGGTCCACTGGCTGGGGGTGCCGACACGATAAAGACGCCCGACTGAGCCTTGTCATGCTGCAGTTAGCACTTCTGTTCAATGTTTTTGTTCTGTAGTGTATCAAGATGGAATCAAAATGTCTAATAATGGGAGCGTTCCCTTTCCTCACTATCAGAGAGTATCTCTTCAATGCCATTGAGACGCTCCCATGTGTCAAGAGGAAAGCTGACTGGGCGCTGAACTGGATTGGCAACAAGAAGGCTGAATTTGGTATGTTTGGTTGCTAACTAGTCAGGGAGTCAGGTGGCTGAGCGGTTAGGCAATCGGGCTAGTAATCTCAAGGTTGCCAGTTCGGTTCCCGGCCGTGCCAAATGACGTTGTGTCCTTGGGCAAGGCACTTCACCCTACTTGCCTTGGGGGGAATGTCCCTGTACTTACTGTAAGTTGCTCTGGATAAGTGTGTGCTAAATGACAATTTAACTAACTACCACAAATGACTCTTGAATGATGAAAATAAGATCAGGTTTGACCTGTTCATCCCTAATTTTTGATGCTTGTATTCCAGGAGAGCGAGTTGTGGCCTTTGCTGCTGTTGAGGGAATCTTCTTCTCTGGCTCCTTCGCTGCCATCTTCTGGCTGAAGAAGAGGGGTCTCATGCCTGGCCTGACTTTCTCCAATGAGCTTATCAGCAGAGATGAGGTAGGTCTCACATTTACATTTAGAAATACTTGATTGATTTGGCAGCCAGCAACATGAGGAAGGAAACATGACATTAAATGTGAAACAAATAGAACATAAGTAGGCAAATGGTGGTTGAATTGTATTCACTTTGATTTAACACAGAGCAAACCCAATGCTTTTCAACGGGCATGTACCATGGGCTGATTCCCTTTGCAAACATTATGGTCCATCTAATGTTTTTCTTTTTTCAGGGCCTGCACTGTGACTTCGCATGCCTCATGTTCAAGCACCTGTTGAACAAGCCTTCAAAGGAGACTGTTACCAACATAATCAAGAATGCAGTGGAGATTGAACAGGTTCGTGAAAAAGCAGGGCGCAGTCTACTTTGGAAAAAGACGAATATTTGCATCAATCTGAGTGGTTTGTCATTGTTCTGTGTTTGTTCTTTTGTCAGGAGTTCCTTACCAAAGCCCTGCCCGTGAAACTGATAGGCATGAACTGTGAGTTGATGACGCAGTACATTGAGTTTGTGGCTGACAGACTGATGCTTGAGCTGGGCTTTGATAAGGTAAGAATGACTACCCATGATTTCATCCATTGATGTGTTCGAACTTCTCAACAGAATCAGAATTCGGTTTATTTGCCATGTATGTTATACAAACACGGAATTTACTGTGGCAGGGAGGTGCAAAATACTAAACATATACAGATCTTAAATTAAGTAAAAGTACAAAAGTTTAACTATTTCTAAGAACTAATCAATCGAAGAATACAACAATTTAAATATAAAATAAAATATATATAAAAGTTGTTAATTGTTAGTATGGTTTTCTTTAAGTAAATACATTTAAGAGGCGATGATGAGGCGCACAGGGGTATGAACTTCAGCTGATAATGAGAGCTGGGTGTTGGTGCTGTATCTCAGCCCAGTGGGCATGTGGTCCACTGGCTGGGGGTGCCAACACGATAAAAAAGCCTGACTGAGCCTGTCCCTTTACTAGGCTTGAACTGAACGATGGATGTATACCTGTTGGATGTGTTTTGACCATACATTCCCCAACCCATCTCACTGTGTTGTACTATTGTATTGTACAGGTGTACAGAGTGGAGAATCCCTTTGACTTCATGGAGAACATCTCTCTAGAGGGCAAGACCAACTTCTTTGAGAAGAGGGTGGGGGAGTACCAGAGAATGGGTGTCATGTCTGGGACCACTGACAACACTTTCAGACTGGATGCTGACTTCTAAGCCCTGTACAGGCACAATGACACTTAATGTAAAGACATTTGAAGAGGACCTGGGACAGAGTGGACCACCTCCATATTCTATTGCTATTTTTATTCTATTAGAATTGTTATGCTTTTGTATAGATCTATAACATTTTTTTCATCCCTGCGGTAAATAAATTGTTTTAATTTGTGGAGCGTATGTAATGTATGTACCCTTTCAATTTATTTTTTTTAATGAGGGAATTTGTAATACAATTCTGAACGTCATCATGCGTGTGTGTGTATAGCAAGAAGTGAATGGCGTTTGCGTTGTGAAAAACGCATGGTTGTCTTTGGCTGTAAAACGTGCCTCAACGTCTTATGTTGATGATGGACGTAATGGTTTGTGAGGCGGAGCTATAGTTGTCCTCAAATCTTATTGGTTGAAAGACGATCGTCATACGCATTTAGTATGAGGAAGTAAACAAGGCTGTTAATGAAACGCTCGGGATACTGGTCTGGCTCGAATTCTTAAATTATAGCGTGTGTGCGCAGTGTGTTGACTGCCAAGTTTAACTTATTTAAAAATGTCGATTACAAACCCGAAACAAACATTCATGAATCCGGTAAGTTAAGACTGATTATAGGGCCATACATCTTCTAGTTACACTAGCAAAAATTCATATAGGCAAGCGACAATTAAACGTTGGCCGCTAGCTACTAGCTAAGCTAGATAGCCGTGGCTTCGGTCAACACTCGAGCGAATAGAAACACGAAAAGTTCGACAAACCAATGTTGGCCAGTTAACTGTAACCAATAAAGTGAACTGCTTTAACATCCAAATCTCCACTTTACCCCACAGACCATCCCCTTTGCGGGGACAATCCTTGGGGGGTTGCTGCCAGGGGAAATGGTTATTATTCAAGGTTCGGTTCAAAATGATAGTGAAAGGTAAATTCACATCGGAACGTCATACACGACTAACTCAATTATTACAAAGGGGTGACATGAACGAGAGGGAGATCATTCACTTTTGTGCTTTATCAGACTAGTTTATGTATTTTGCCCTCAGGTTCCAGATTGATTTAACATGTGGAAGCAGCACAAAACCGAGAGCGGACGTGGCCTTTCACTTCAACCCTCGATTTAAGAAGTCTCCTTGCCTCATCTGTAACACACTGCAGAGAGAACGTTGGGGCAAGGAGGAGATATTGTATAAAATGCCTTTTGCACTTGGGGCCTCCTTTGAGATCATAGTATTGGTGCATCAAGATGTGTTCAAGGTGAGAATTTCAAACCAACAAATCAGTGCTATTTAGATAGGATTGTTGATTTCCTGTCAACCCCCTTTATTAGAATGAAGCAGGGGCGTAGTTTTGTTTTCAAATGTGGGTAGGACAGCATAAAAAAAAAACTGGATCTGGCTGTTAAATATAATTTTCATAATAAAGATGGGGTGGAACAGATTTACTGTTATATCCCACCCATGTATAATGAACCCTATGCCCATGGAACAAAGAGGGTTCAATTATTATTCTGAAAGCAAGATCTGTTTTATATAATCATGCAGACAGACTCCAGAACCCAAATGATCTCACTTCCTTGTCTTACTGGTTAGACAAATATGTGTCCTCTTTTGCCCACCTCAGGTTGCTGTGAATGGGGCACACATGCTGGAGTATAAACATAGACTTGACCTGGATAGAGTGGACACTCTGGCCATATCTGGAAAGGTCAACGTTCAGGCCATAGGGTTCATCCCAAGCTCTGTGAGTAGGCTGAATGCTCATCATGTTTTGTTAACTGTAAATAAAATACTAAAATACTCAGTCTGTTACCTTTGAATAATACCTGTAAGGAAAATGTGTTTTGTGATCCAAATTTTTAGAACTCAATTCCAACTCCACCTGATGTAGTGAATGAAGTCACACAAGCGAATGTAAGGAACTTACGGAACTTGTCAGAATTTCTTTTTTTGGGGTGTGACGCATATAACTTCCTGCTGAAGTGTTTTTTTATTATTTTGGACAGGCATTGGTTTCATCATCAGGTGACTTTGTAAGTTTGTGTCTTATTTTATATTTTTACATCAAAACATTATTTCCTGATTTAATATATCAAAGACATCAAATGCTATCATTGCTTTCCCAGAGCCTACCTTTTAGAGGCAAACTGTTCAAGGGGCTGAGTCCAGGACACACCATCACGATCAAAGGACACACCAGCCCCTACCCACACAGGTACAGACAGTGTTAATGATGGTTAACAAGTAGCAGTAAAAAAATGCTAATTGCTAACCCCTGCTCTGGCATCAGTAGCTACTCGTTGACCAGCACTGATTGTGTTGTCCTTGACCACCGGGTGTGTCATGTTTTCTTCTGTGGTGTGTGTTGACCTTGCAGCTTCTCTGTGAACCTGAGAGTGGGAAACACGGAGGACATAGCGCTGCACCTGAACCCCCGCATGAAGAACGGGGTATTTGTCCGCAACTCCTACCTGAAACAGTGCTGGGGTCCTGAGGAGAACTCTTTGCCCAACTTCCCCTTCACACCCGGGAAGTACTTTGAGGTTAGAACAACCCATTCTTATGCAAGTTTTACTGTTGTAAACTGCCCCAAACTCAGCAGTCTCTCATGCAGGACAGACAAAATCACTGTTCTTCATCACACTTTCATCGCTCTTAAGTCATTGGGACCCCATGTTGTGTCTTGTTTGCTGTAGATGATCATCCTGTGTGAAGCCCAGCAGTTTATGGTGGCAGTGAACGGCCTTCACCTGCTGGAGTACAAGCACAGAGTCCAGGACCTGAGCCGCATCAACGAGCTGGAGGTCCAGGGAGACGTGCAGCTACTGGACGTCAAGATGTGGTGAAGGCTTTCGTCACTCCGCCTCCACAACCTTCCAGAGATCAACACTCGCCCTCTGAGAGTCCTCCAACTCTGGGACGACCCCCCCCCCGCCTGTGCGGCTGAGCAGCTTTCTAGAAGAACACCTCACTCCACTCCACTCCACCAAGCTAGGCTGCAAGGCCTCTACCTGGTCCTTCATATTAATTCCTCTGTGCATGAGTGCTTTGAAATGTAGCGCTATTAATGAAAGTGATGTGGATGAGGTATTCATAAATACCTGAAATATTGCTGTGAGGCTGACAAAATGTAATTAACAACTGGTCTGTAATCTGTTGAGTCAGATATTTCTAAACAGAGCAGGCCAATATAAATTATGTGATTATTAATTTATAAAGGCCAGCATGATTAGCTAAAGATATTGATCTCATTCATAAGTGTGTTTACTTTGTAATAGCAATAGTTAATCAATCATTTTAATCATTGATCCTCAAAACTCCTCAATTGAATTGTAACCACTCAGATGTAATGCATATTTGAATCCATTATGTTTTGCTTTAATGTATGTTCTACTGTTAAAGGCATCTAAAGTAATTACTGCTTTGTATTAGTAGGATACAGTGCATTTGTTGCATTGCTGCATTTCCATTCTAATAACAGTTTAGGGCTAGTGCTAAGTACATCTCAACCTGTCAGGGACTCAGTGTATATAAATACTTATAGATGGTGTTTTATTTTTAGTTATCTTGGTTACTTTGGCAATTTGACCAAATGAGGATCATCTGTTGGACAAAAACAAAGGAAACAGAAGAAATATAGAGTTGTGAAATCAGGAAGATGCTCATAACTTTATACCGTTCATACCCAACAAAATGATGGTCGTACACTAGCAAAGAGTCTCTTGAACAAAATGTTGTATCCATCACCCTCCTATGCAAGCATCCACTGATCCTTCACACTATGTGATCATTTATTACGTGCCTACCCCGACGTCATCGATCATGTCTGTATTTTGGAAGATGCTCATTCTTTGACCTTAATAAAGTATCTTTGTGTATCTTCAATCTGGATTTGAAAAGCTCTCCCAACAGAAGGATCCTATGAACAAGTGATGCTGAATTGAAAATGTAATAATAATGCATATACAGTTGGTTTAAGGCAAGGTTGCCTCAGCCTTTATATCCACTAGAGAGCACTGTGAAGCTTCAATACACTGATGATAGCATTAGCATCGCCTCACTAGCCTAGCACATGATCGCTTATCTTGACATGACATTGTTGTCAGCGGCCCCAATCCACAGAGGTGAGCACATCATACAGGACTGATAAAGTAGCTACGTATAAAATGATCTACGGTATTGTCATTGTGTAGGCCTATATGTAAATGCAATGCCATTTTAAAGGGCAGACTAACAAATGAACAGAACATGCTTGTACAAACAGTTGTGAATTTATTAATATCCACAGGCATTCATGTAACAGCTGGAAGTCAATGAAAAATCTTGGCACAGCATATTATTGACTGTTTTGGCTTCACATTTGATCAAAATGTAACTTCTTCGCTTCACACTGGAGCTGATGAACACCACCAATCACTATTAACAGTATCCATACCCACAATCTCAAACAAGGGTCATGGTTGCAGGCCAGCAGCCCCTTGCTAGCTGTCTTCTTCTTTATAAAAGAGCATCACCAGACTTGATGGGCACATGACATCACAAAGTATAAACAGGTTCTGCAGTCCTGATTCAAGTCTTTTCAGTTGATCATGGAACCTGAAGAGTTATAAAAAAACATCTTGCTGTGCCTTCTTATGGCGTAAAATCAACAATATCAACCTTTAAGTATGAGAGTTTGACGGAAATACATGTTTTTTTTCAATGCTGATGCAGGTACAATGATATTTCATGGAGAATATGGCCAGAGGGTTTTTGGCAGGCAGCCAGCTACCCATTTCTGTGCTTGCTACAGCTGGGACTGGCTATACTGAAGGAGGAACAAGCTGGAAGCCTGACTTTGGTCCTGGTTGAGTGCAATGAAGAAACTGAGAGGATTTGTATGGCACTGGAGTAGCTTATCTCCACAGGTGAGTAGAAGATTTGGGTCTTGGGGCGTGTGACTGGAAGTATGGCTTTGGTCCTGAGCCGGCAGTGGAGAGTGGGAGAGGATGTGTCTGGAGGGAGTCTGGAGGTGGGGCTCAGACCGAGCTGAGCTTGACCAGGCCCCGGACAGAGTCCTCGTGCAGGGAGTCCTGGCTAGCCGGGTCGTACAGCTGGCCGGTGTGACCATGGGTCATGTGAATGGCGCAGGGCAGCGGGCCGGGCCCTGGCGGCGAGGGAGTCTCCTGGTCCGGGCTGACAAAGTGATGGTGGTGGCAGTGTGCGTCGGAATCCCTCAGAGTCAGCATGTCCCCCGCGCAGCTCAGGCTGGGGATGGAGGAGGGCAGGGAGGGCTGTCCGGAAGCCAGGGACACACAGGGCCCCCCCAGAGAGCTCTTCCCTGGGAGTGGAGCCCCCCTGCTCAGCATGACTGGGTCGCTGTGGAGCAGCGGAGTGGCAGCGGCCTGTAAAACGAATTTGGTGCTCTGAATGCACTGATGTTGGTCACACTGAGATGTGGGGAAGTGGAGGGGAGACGGGCGGAAGGCAAGAAGGAGACGGAAAGCGGAGAGGAGATAAAGTAACGAGTTTTGAAGGAGGTGTATGAAGTGAACAGTGCAAGAGAAAAAGTATGGGAAAAAAGGAATGAAATACACATTGATATAAAGGTTAACAGAAAAACACAAAAATAGAGAGACGAAGTTAGCAATACCATAAATACTGTATGATTCATTATCCTACATACAGTATATATACTGTAGTACATAAAATACTTTAACGAGCTCTTACATACAACCATTCCATTATAAACATCACCCCTTCGCCATTCAGGTTAAGGCAGTAATAATAAATAGGCTATTATTATTCCGCTTGATGATAAATGACTGTCTGAATTTTCAAGAGAGTGGTGTTTCAAGCCTCAGGACCTCTCATCAGTATTCCCCACCCCGGGCCCAGCAGTCTAACCCTGCCTGTATTTGGAGGGACAGTGACTGGGTTGCTTCAGCTATTACGACTGTAGCAGTTACCAAGGGGATGATGCCACCCAGTGCAATTCAAAAGCTGAGCTGCTACAATTTCAAGCACTGCTGTCAGGATCAAGATAGACAGAAAGTGTAAAAGAAATACAAGAGATACACAGAGAGATACAGAGGAAAATAAATGAAAGGTAGAGAAAAAGAGATAGGTACTTCTCAGCATGGACACTTTGGGTGAATGAATTTCTGTTGCAATATTTAGAGGTGAGGTCACTGACATCCATCTAACTCTGAAACAGCAGAGGAAGTAAATACTAAAGTGTCAGCCTGGTCTGTCAGAACACGAAACATCTAACAAGTAGGCTTTAAGCCTTTTCTTTCTTTCTCCACATGCACGCACGCGCACACACACACACACACACACACACACACACACACATTGCTTACCATGTGAGTGTGAAGCTGGGTGGAGGTGTATAAATTGGCCCCATTGGAGTGGGAGGCAGGCTGGGGTGTGTCTGGCTGGATGAAACCTCTTCTGTCAACCAGACTGGATAGACAGGAGATAGAACAATGCAGGTGAGCTGTGTGTTAATGAACATGCTTGTGTGTGTGTTTGTAGGTCTGCAAGAACCTGTGTGTGTGTGTGTGTGTGGGTAAATGTTCCAGACTGGATCCCTCCATGTGTGCCCACACACACAGCAGATGGCAGCCACCTGTCAGTGCAGAGCACTCCCCCCCAACACATCCCCCAGAGGTAACAGGAAACTTGTTAATGATGTGTGAAATTCCGTCAAGACTGAGCTCATACACCTACAGAACAAACCGCACACATAATTCAGCTCCTCTCCACACCATCTGGATGGGATTAATGGAATTGGGGGTGGCTAATGAATCATTAATATACCATATGTATGAAAACAGTGCAATGTTTCTGTCAGTGTTCTAATCACTCGAGCCACTAGGGAGTGTGAATGGCATATCTCTCACAGTCAGGCTAGCTTGCATTATGTTGAGATGTAATAACCCTCACCCATATGCTGGGGAGAGGAAGAACAACAATCTGCTAGGCTCCAGTCAACTTAATGTGGAAGACGAGGCAATTAAGTTTCCCTTGAAAAAATAGGACGGAAAATGATAGCATGTGTTGAATTATTCCTGCTCGGCTCTGATGACTATCTTGATTGAACTCTCGTTAAGCACAGTTTAAGGTCTGATTCGCCCTGAGGGAGCGCGTTCTGTATCTGCTGGCTAAGGGGAAACAGAGTGAGATACCAGGAGTAGAGAGGGGAGAGTAGGGTGACAGAGACATGGCAGAGGGAGGAGAGAGAGACTGAGAGGGAGAGAGATACAGGATGAGACAGAGAAAGACAATGAGAGGGAGGGAGGGAAGGAGAGATAGGAGAGAGTGGGTATGGGAGGGAAAGAGAGAGGGAGAGAGATGGAGATAGAGAGAGAACCCCCCCTCCCCTTCCCCCCCCCCCCCCCGCTCCCTCTACAGGGCCCGTGTCTCGAGGGCATGGCTATGTGCTCACCTAGGTGGGAGGGGTCCACAGAGAGCGGCACAGCAGTTGGTCAGGATGTTGCCGTAGCTGTAAGGGTTGTAGTTGTCCTTCCCACGCTTGGTCGACCACGAGCCTTTAATCTGCCAAGGGGACCAATCAGGAGCAACGGAGACAGGAGAAGAAGGATGAGGTGTGGTCGCGGGGAGCGTTTGATTCCGCCGAGCCACAGCGAGAATGGGGAAACCAAGGAGAGGAATTACACGGTGCCCTCAGGCATGAAATGGTCCTTGATGTCAAACCGTACAGATATCTCAAAGCCTAGGAGTGGAGGGCGGTGTGGGTGAGGGAGGGGGTGAGACGATGCCGGCTCGTACTCACGTCTTCGTTTGTCGTCTGATTGGAGCTGATCAGGTAGGTGTGGAAACCGGACAGGCCGACAATAGACCACACAGAGAAGAAACACACCACCACCTCCAGCACAGTGAAGGACGTGGTCAAGGAGGAATTACACTGTAGACCGCTCTCTTATACACACACACACACACACACACACACACACACACACACAGCAAGGAAGAATACACATGCATCATCAACCCCTCAACTAATCATACAAGATAGTCTCCTATGAGTGTGGTTATCCCAGTATGTGACGTTGGTGTGGCTCAGTGAGACATATCGACCACCCAAAGATTGTGTCACAGACATTGATTTGCTAGACAGCACACTACATGTAGTCTATTAAATAGCACTGTGCTATATAATGCCCTGAATTCCTGCAGGTAAAATGGATACGTAAACACATTCCTATTGACTCATTTATGCAATAGATTAGTAAAACATTTGAATAACATGCCACAGAGAAAGAGCAAGACAAAAATGGAGAGAGGGTGAGAGAAAGAAATCACATTGGGGAAACACAAGCCCTGGCCCTACCTCACTCTGTCTGGAACTCACTCAGCATGGGAAAACCTAATGAGCGTGTTTGTGTGTGTTAAAAGTGTGCATGTGTGAAAGTGTGTGTGTGCCTGTGCACGTACAAAAGTGCGTGTTCATGGGATTCCAACGTGTGTGTGCGTGTGCTCCATGAGTGTGTGTGGTCTCGTCCCTAGCCGCAGGTTGACACGCCTAAATGTGTGTGTTTGTGTGCGCGCATGCATGTGTGTGTTTGCCTGTTCAGGATCTAGCTGGGGCATGTCAGGTGCGTGAGGGGCCAGAGGCAGAGACGGAATGAGAGCAGCAGTGAAGCTCCTGCTACTTAGTGGAAATCTTAGTCTCAGACTGAAGGGAGAGGCTGTCTAGATACCCTCTCTATATCTCTCTCCCCTTATCTACATGTGGTCGTCAAGGACCCTGTTCATGACTCAGACAACTTTACCCACCAATAAGAGAGAGAAAGAGAGGTGGAAAGAGAGGAGCATGAGAGCCTACTGGAAGGATATCTGGCAGGGCTGTCTTTAAGTGCGCTGAGGAATCCTGTCCGGTTGGATCCTGCAGATAAAGACATGAAAAGTTGATGTTACGTGACGCGCAATTTAACACTTAACATGTCCACAGCAAAGGCAACCTTCTAAACCTGAATCACAGAGCTTAACAACAGCAGCTTTACATTCTACCAGCCGACCAGTGACATATCTGACATGAATATGAATCCACCAAGGGCTTTCCCTTTGATCTTGTTGGCTGGCTAAGGGTTGGCAGAGAGATACTATCCCCAGAGGGCACAATCCTGCAGACTAGACTTCAAGACTCAAGCTCATCACCCTGAAAGCCTCTCAAGTCCTAACAGTGGTGAAGACGGGGTAAAACGAGGTATACAGGCGTCAAGTCTGGGACAAACAACAACTCTGCACTCAAGACTCCTAGAACGCTGAATGATTGACAGCGTGATTTCGAAGCCCTCTCCATCATCCGCTCACTCTACACAGTGGGAGAGAAAGAAATCAAACCAAACCCAATCAACACCCCTCTCCCCTTCCTGCCCCGCACAATCCACCTCCCCTGATGCAGTAACTGCATTGGATGTCTTCCTATCATCGTTAATCAAGACCTGTTCACTACTAATCCACTCATTATCCCCTGATTTCATTTAGAGGAAGCTGTTTGTCAGCAGTTCCAGGTTCTATACTGGTTCTGCTTCCCTGGGCCCAGACTGGAACAACTAACCCTGTGCTCCCTAGACTGTGACAACCTGCCCCGTGTTCCCTGGGCCGGGGCACTCTCCCCATGCTCCAATGCTTCTGCTGTGGTTGATTGATCTGTGATCACAAACACAGCAGCGGAGGCAGCTCTGCCCCCAAACCCCCCCCCCCACCACCACACCCCCCACCCCCACCCAGAGAAAGAACAGCGTCAGCAGCTTGGAGCACAAGCCTGGTATGCCCAGGAATAAGGCAGAGGAAGAAGAGGAGGAGGAGAGGAGGAAGAGAGGAGGAGGAGAGCAGGAGGAGAGGAGGAGGAGAGGAGGAGGAGGAGAGCAGGAGGAGAGGAGGAGGAGAGGAGGAGGAGGAGAGCAGGAGGAGAGGAGGAGGAGAGCAGGAGGAGAGGAGGAGGAGAGCAGGAGGAGAGCAGGAGGAGAGCAGGAGGAGAGAAGGAGGAGAGCAGGAGGAGAGGAGGAGGAGAGCAGGAGGAGAGGAGAAGGAGAGGAAGAGAGATAAGGAGGAAGGGGAAGAGGAAAAGGAGGAGTTGAAGAGGAAGGGTGGAGGAGAAATAAGAAAGGGGGGGGGGAGGGGGAGGAGGTGGAGGGAGGAGGAGGAGGTCTGGATCAATAAGAAAGACCCTCATTTAATCCATTACAGAGATGAAGTGCACCATGGAGCTGCTGTTTCTCCATCTGTCTCCAGCATTGGCCCTTTGTTTATCTCAGAATACTGCTGAGTGTGTTTAATACACATGGAAATCAGGTCTAAACTGTAAAATCAATGTTGCAAATCATAGTGTACAGTGAGTTACAGTATCAGGGCATTAACATAAAGGACTCCAGAGGTGAGAACAGCCTACTTAGTTCTGGATTACAGTAAGACGACTGTGTGTTGCATCTGGACACTTGTCATCCTCACACCAGGACCAGGTGAATGGCGGATCATTTTCCACATCCTTTATGTGTCAGGGGGACATTGCTTGAGGGAAAGCAGTGTGTGTGTGTGTGCGTGTCACAGGGCAACTGCTCTTTGTTATCGGCGCTTGAACAGTGTGCGTGTGGCTGCGACAGGCATTACTCACTCAGGATGACGTGGGTGACCACGAAGGCAAAGATGAACAGGGTGAGGAAGGAGAGCGAGAGGATGAACAGGTAGAAGAAGCGGTAGTTTCTCCGGCCCACACAGTTCCCCACCCAGGGACAGTGGTGGTCAAAACGCTCTGGGAAAGGAGGGGAGGATCCGAGGAGAGAGAGAGACAGAGAGAGAGAGAGGGAAAGAGAGAGAGAGGGAAAGAGAGAGAGGGAAAGAGAGAGAGGGAAAGAGAGAATGAGAAAGAGGAGGGAGACAAAGAAAGAGAAAGAGGAAGCAAATGACAGAAAGAGAGGGAAGGGGATGAAGAGAAAGAGTGAGAAGAGGAGAGAGAGAGCAAGAGAGAGGGGGGGTATATCAGCACCAAGCAGGAGTGAAAAGTGAGTGGGTTTGGTGGTACATTCTGTATAAAACAGTCAGCCTTCTATTTTTGTTCAAACATAGACAGAGAGCGTGCATGCAGCTCCACTCACCCACACAGTTGTCACACAGGCTGCAGTGGGAGGCGCGCGGCGGCCGGAAGATCTTGCAGGTGAAGCAGTATTTCAGCTTGACCGTCTGCCCGTTGATCAGCACTTCCCTGGTTCTGGGTGGCCGGTATCCTGGCCCACTGGACCCGTTAGCTGCATCTACAGAATCCAGGGTAGAGGATTGCTACATGACATGTACACATCAGCCCCCCTATGGTGGATGAGATAACATCTTATTAAGAGAGTCAATCTGTGGATGTATCAACAAATGATTCATTCCTATCCACTAAACCAATACCTAACTTAACCCTAACCAGTTGTTAAATATCAGCAAAGTTGGAGTTCTGACATTGTGCTCATTGGTAGTATGAACATCTACAGCCTGTCTACATGTGACTCTCAAAATAAAGAGTAAACATGGATGAACCTATAACTGTGTATGGTTGGATGGTTGATGATGCAGTGTATTAAAGTAAACGTCCTATTCAGGAGAAATTCCCAGAAAACTAAGTCACGCCATGGCACTAACCGAGTATAAAGCTTCTGAGTGAGATGTACTGTATGTCACAGTCAGCATATTTCACTGGCACTTTTTTCACAGATGCAATTTACAGCGCCGGGGGGGGGGGGGGGGGGGGGGTGATGGAGGGGCACAGGGGCTCACTGTTTACTTGACATTACATTATTCATCTGCCCAGCAGGACCCAGCACTCCACTTTGACAAACACACACGGCACACACACCATCAACACACATGCACACACCCCCAACACATCCACGCAGACTCACCCCCCCAACACATCCACGCAGCCTCACACCCCCAACACATCCACGCAGACTCACACCCCTGACACCACACATGAATGCACCTCCTCAAATAGGGGGTCATACCTCACTTCCCCAAACTGGATGATTTATTCTCCTGAGTGGGGTCTAAAGAGGGGGGGCCCTGGGGGGGCCAAAGAGACAGATTCCTCACTGTCGTTCCCCCTCCATGCTCCAACTGCTGCAGAGAGTCAGCACTTCTGTCTCAGCCTGTTTTGGTAAAATGTGTTGTTCCTTGTTAACATTTCACTAGGCCTTCATTAGTTTATGGTTTAATTTAAGTGAAGTGTAAAAAGTTAAGGAGCAGAGCCTTTTCGGTTTAATTTGGGGTCTGACTAAAGATGAGAAGTAGAAAGAATGACAGAGAAGTAATGAAAACGTTGTTGTAATGAGGGCTGAGAAATTGAATAATATAACTTGTCTAAAATACTTCCCAGTACTTAAACTGAGCAAAATAAAAGAATTCCACATATAGTTGTTTGTTGCTAGTGTTTGTTGTGCTCCACTGTCCATCTTGGCCTTCTTAAACAGGATGCGGAATGTTATTCCAAGATGTGCATCAAGAAAACAGGGACTGTCCACAGACAAAGGCGGCCAACAAACAAAAAGGTTAAAAATAACAGAAAATTCTTTCCTTTCATTTATAGCCTTCCAAATGGCTGAGGTAGACAGCTTTCATCTACTAAGGAAACACTGTTCAATGCCTAAATTTGGTAATTATCCAGGGCTGCCCTCTCATGATTGACAGGAATGTTACAATACCACCCAACCTAAGGCAATCTAAATATACATCTAGACTTTCCTCCAGCAAAAGTTTCTCTGACTGAATGTAACTGATTCTTCTCAGTGCCCAGAAGATGTAAGACACGAGCGATAAGGCCTAAAGATCTTATCATAACCGACCTCTGAAAATGTATTTTCATTAAGCTGCAATGCCTTGTGGCTGAGCCAGTTCTGCTGATCTGCTGATTCTAAACACAAACGTTTCTCCTTATCATCACAAATACCATTTGGAAAGAAAGCAAACTTAGAAACATTTCACAAAGGCTCAGTCAAAGACTGAAGTTCACATTGATAAGCAGACACATCTGTCTAAATACTTGTAAACCACAGACACAAATAAGGACAAAGCGTTGAGGAAACATCCCAGTGCTCGGGGTCTGCGAGTGGACGTCCAGGTCTCGGGCTGGTGCTCACCTATCTGTCTCTCCAGATCGGCAGCCTCGTCGGGTGTGGCGCGAGGCAGGACGCCCGGGTCGGTGAAGCTGGCTCTGAGGAGCATCCCCACCACAAAGGAGAACAACACCCCTCCGATGACTGGGATGGCCGGGGTCAGGTTGGACGCCAGGAACGGGCAGCTGCAACACAGACATGGACAAAGCTTTGAGAAAGGGGGACAAAGGTCACTAGTTAGCAGTTGTTGGTTTCTTTCTTCTTTTCTTAAGGAGGGGAAACGAGTGAAAATCTGTACCACTAATACCAGGCCTGTGCCAATCCACTTCATGTCGGGGCCTCAACCCACTCGTAACTTTTGATTTCTAAAATTCATTTTGAAAGCATTAGAAGACAAAGCAGGGAGCAATGATCTTTCTAGAAAGAAAATATGAAACAGAATAGAATAACTTTTCCCCCTCCAAGCCTTTTAAACTACAGGCATCCGTAACCAAACTAAGTAAATAAAAGGCATGTACTCATGTCTGTTCAAAGGATTATGTCCACTAAAAAGAGGCATCTTTTTAAAAACAAAACTATTACACATTCTGGAACATCCATCAACACAGTAAGGCAATTTCCCATGGTTTGTGTCTTTATGTATATATAACGGTCTGAGACATTTGTGGGTGGAAATGAGAGTCTTAGATCCAGCTGTTCTTGGCATGGCATCTGGAATTCTCAAAGTATTCTGTCTGTAGGTCCTCTCATGCCCAGATCATCATGATAGATCCTATGTAGGGCCAGGCTGGGTCTTAAAGATAGACCATTCAAATGAGATTTGAGCTCCACATGGCTCCACAGGCTCAGGGGACGGAGCAAGGAGGAACATCACAGCATGACACATGCTTCAAGTGAATATCTCTGAAGAACTTTCTACATTTACGGATAACAAATCATGGGCAAAAATTGCACAGGAATGTTGTCTCCTCAATGATTTCATTAAGAATTTGCACTTCCAGACAAAAGGCAGAAAAGACTATCTGATCAATATAGTTAAATCTATATTTATTAAGGCATATTTACATCAGCTCCTTATGCGTGAGACAGATAGCTGTAAGCCTTTATTTTGATGTACTAGACAGCTAGGCTGGAAATGAATCAGTACAGACAGGTCTTGAGATCTTATCTGATCATCATGCTAGGATTGTAAATAGCAGCAGCTTTCCAAGTAGACCCATTTAAAACTGTTCTGCGCTGTCTGACTGGAGTGACTATCAATGGATGTTATTGTTGGCAGCCTTATTCAACAGGGTTTATATCCTGAAGCTGGCATCCAGACTCATGTTTCAAGTGGAACGTCATTCAAGGGCAATAAAACAAATGACCCAAAACATTGTTATTCCAACTATTTTAAGTTCCTTGATAAATATTAGCAACTTTTCTGAAGCAATTATTTAAGGATGGGGACTATTTGGAACACGTTTTCATCGTTTCTGTAGAATGGGGAAAAAAACAAGAACGTTTCTGTGGGCCCAGTGCTATAAACAAGTATGAAAGCAGGAAAACAAGTATGAGCTCTGTCAACAAATATGAACAGTTGATTCAAGGTTTAATCACAGTGAAACCCTGCCTATCATAATGTGAGTTCCTGCAATATAAATGAAGGATTTGGGGTAAGTTGACTTCAAAAGCTTGGTTAAAGAGAAGAATACTTTACCCTCAGCCGAAAGTCAAATACAACCAAACGAATGTAACTGGGACAATCTGCGACTCTCCTCCTGTTACCTTGGCGACGCAAGCTGTCCTACAGGACACAAAGAGCTTGAGAGGAAACTGTTACCTTGGAAACGGGAACACTGGGGTGCCGTGCCTTGGAAGTTGTGGTATGGAATGTGGGAGGACTGAAAGACCACACAGAAAAAGCAATGGGGGGATGGGTAGACAAGGAAATCTCAGACTCTCAGATCCCTCGCTCATCTGTTTGCAAACTGGAACTGGCAGTTGTAACAACGATTCGCAGTAATTTAATAATACTGTTACAAAATGGAGTTCCAGTATGAGCCACTGCAGTGACATAATGTTGCATCAATGGCAAGTCATTACTTTAAAAAGACTGTAATTGGCGGCAAATCATTTTCAGCTATTGGACCAAAACACGCAAATTTACAACTGCATTTGAATTGTCAAAATGACAACTTGGACTTGAGTGGTTCCCGTGAAACGTTGTTGTGTACAACAAATGCTCAACAGGAGACCTGGAGAACCGTCTGAGAGAAAACACTAGCCATGTTTCAGATGGAGTAACCTGTGAGGCAGCATCACAGACAGAGGGTGACCATGTGGTTAGCTCCCTTGAAAGAGAGGGTTTGTCCTACACTTCCATCACAAGACATCCTTGTGTTATTTCTCAGCATGTCAGGCCTCTAGGAATCAAAATACAACTTGGTCAACTGTGGAATGTATGGAGTAGCTCTCTTACTCACCTGACCTTTATGCACATGTTCCTCATTACCATTACCAATATGAAACACACTTAATTCTATAAAGTTTTTTTCTTGATCAATAAGACACATTTTTGTGTAAGGTTGGATTTTTGCCTGATCCAATTAATATTCTCTTGATAAAGAATTTGCTAATACCAATACATAATTTGCAAAGCAAAACACATGCCGTCTATTTCCAATAAGAATTGAAAATCAAACACTCTTCACCTGGTCAAAAGGCAAACCCATGTCTGCCTGAACCCATGCTTGGAGGTCAAACTGGGGAAATAGGAAACCCTTGGGACTCACTGTTAAATTAATCAAATGGCATTACATTAAGACCATTCTATGACTGTATCCCACAGGCCTTCCTGCAACCGTAAAGGCGAGTTACGGTGGATGTTTTGGAGTTTAAGTTTGGAGAGGGGGTCAGAATAGCTGAATGAAACACAACCACAAAATCTAATCCAAAACAATCGTTAGTTTTGGTCTACGGACCAAGCCTACTAAATATGTTACTTAGTAGCCTACCTACAGTATAATAAACTCGATTCAAAACAATGCGCTCGTGCGCATCCTGGTGGATAGGGTCTTGCCTGAGGTGTATTTGTACAAGCACTTACTCGAAAGCAAAGAATAGCCCGCTGGTGACCATAATAAGGACCAGTGTAAGGTAGAAAACGCCAGTCTGTCTTGCCATCATGATCCTTCCATTACAATAGAATTTATTTCTTCCAGGAAAGATTTGCCATTTCCTCTGGGGTATTTTCTTCTTTTTATGCGAGGAATCCATAGGCGACGAGTTGCGCGTGCAGATCTGATTGTATTGGCATTCCCGCACTGGTTCATCTAGTCCGAGATGCATCTGTGCACCTTTCACAACAATATGGAAAATAAAAAGGTATTTAAGGAAATATGTGAAATTGTAGGTTATCGGCTATGCTCCCCACTCTCGAGTGTTGTGCAAGTTGATATGATGCTATCCTTTACAAATAAAAAAATCGCATAATTTAATGTACTGGACTATGTTGCATTGGGTCCTCAAAGGTCGGGCAAAAGGGACTCCCCGTCACATCTATCTTATCTCCCTCTTTATTAAGAAGAACAAAAAAAACATTTGTTTGAATAGTTCTTCCATTGTATTTTAACCAGCAATTTAAATTGCGTTCCTGATAGCGAGTATTTCGGTACGTTATCCACACAAAACGAAACAAAAATCTCGAAAGAATCAAAGCGAGTCCAATGAGAAACCTCCAGACACTGAAGAATACGTCCTTCGAGTGTCCTCGGTGAAAGCGCCTTTCCTAAATCAACGTGGAGATAAATGCATTGGCCAATAATTCAGAAACTGGTCATAAATCAAAACGAGAGATATTTCACTCCGACTTATAATAAAGCTATATCGGCGACATGGAAACAGAGCATCTTCCAGAAGAGTGCAGACGGAGGAGGAGGTGCACAGCTTTCGTTGCAGGCTAGTGTAACGTAACGTTCACATGTTTTGCCTTGTTAGGGACTATTCGTCCAAACACCGACCATTACAGACCGCGTTTCTCCATTGATCCCACCCGTTAAGACAGTCTTTGTGTTTCAAGAACGTTACGGATTTGTTTCCTGAGCGAGTGAGAACACGGGAACTCGATGGAACCACAGCATGTCACCTTTCTCACGTTGCCTTGTCTTGCACCCCAATGAACCACTGTACTCAACACAAACTGTAGGGTTGCTCGTTTCATTAGAAAAGACGATAATGAAACGGGCGACAGAAATTGCATTCTCCAAACGGATGACCAGAATGTGACTGCAGGAGTCAATACAAAATGAGTCAATACCTAAACACAAATGCAGTATTACTAAGTGACTAGACCTGTCGCTTTTTGCACTATAATTTAATATATTTGGGTATTGATGTGAATTCCTCCCGCGCCAGTAAGCAAAGTGTTGACAAACGCGCAGGTTTACAAAACGTGCGGACCTACTCGCAGACTTGAAGCTTCGTGCATGTTTAGCAAGTGTATTTCATTGTGCCAAATGCAATGTATTATTCGTTTATATATTTTAAATTAAAGTGTTACTCTCGACCACTCTCAGCTCATACAAATGTATGTAATTGTTGCTAAAAACACTTCAAAGCAGAGGTCTTCAAAGCAAAAGATGTTTCAACATGAATGAATGCCTATGGTTCCGACTGAGCTTGTTTCTACGGGAAACTTATTAAGACGGACAAGCTAAGGCAAAATGACAGCTGAGAAAGAAAACACGAGTTTGAATGTCAATGCATCAATTGGTAACGACAATGACGACAAAGACAAACTGCAACTACTCAAAGGTAATGGTTGTGCAGTAAATGTTTAGATTTATGGAATTGCTGTTAATAATATTTGTAGTTATTTCAGAACTATCTCAGAACGCTAGCTAGCATAGGCCTACGCTGCAAGGGCAGACAAGTGCCCAGCTGCAGTCTTATGAAAATGAACGATTCTTAATGGCTTGACTAACACCATGCATATCCTCATATTCAACTTTCATCGTTTCTCAGGTGCAGCTTACCTGACTACTGTGGCTTCTGCTGGAATGATAGCAGGATTCGGCTCAACATTAGCCTTGGCAAAGAAGAAGAGTCCAAACTGGTTTAACAAAGTATGTTAAATTATATTGGTTTAACCAAATGAACCATGAATCCTAATTCAAATAGTTATGTTGCATTCCTGTCTGTGTATTAGTTGGCTGCACCATTCTACCAGGTAGATATAAAACACAAGCTTGGTTATTGCATAAGCTATTGTTATTTGCAACAAGACAGAGGAATATCAGTCTTCACTTGTCTTTCTCAACCATAAAAAGGCAGACAAAGAAAGCCACCTGTCTCTTTACAGATATCACCCAGATATAAATAATATGTTCTAAATATCTCAGCATAGTGTTGAATGTGAAGTATCACAGCTGTTTTATGTAGCAGTTTTCTAACGCTTCGACAACAAAGTGTTATTATGTAAGTTGTTTTTACTTGTAATCTCAGGAATTGGACATCTGAAATGCTACCTTGCCTTACTAGCATGCAAGGACTGTCTCTTACCCAATATCTCCAATCGTAATGGCATGCTTATTGGATCCTCACGAGAGCCAATTACCAATAAATCTGAGTAGAACCACCACTAGATTCCAACATTATATTCGTTTTTTGAGATTCACTTAAAAAAGACCACATACTGGGGCCTTTGTTTATTTTTGAAGTCTATTTTAAGTCACTGGCATGTTTTTTGTAAACACCAGTCTCAGTCAAATATGCCTTGTAAAGTGGTTAAATTAGATTTAGTGTGGCGGGGTATGCTGTTGTGAGGTCAGTGAAAAAGGAATATATTAGGTGGATAAGCAGCAAGTTCTTTGTATACAATGAAGGCCAACTGGGTTTTCAGAATCTGACCACTCATGCATTAAGCCGATTCTTTGAGAAGTCACAAAAAAAAAGTGATCAGTTATTGGCTTCTGTTTGACAAATAATGTCAAAGGGTAAGTTGATAATTGATTAACAGACACTTAAAAATAATATGTAGACATTTACTTGTTTTATAGGATTTCTTCCCAGAAGAAATCAGGAAAGCATTAATCAAGGCTCTTCTCGGGTCTTTCTTATCCTGCTGCTTGTCTCACCAAATTCTAATAATAGGTAATATAATGACAAAAAGCCATTTTACAACAGAAAGCAAAATTAGATTAAAAATGGGAAATGAAGTTACTGGTTATGTCTGTTTTCTAGACGGCTTGGTCTGTCTTGAAGCACAGCTTGCAGGCCTTGTGTCCTTGTCACGTCAGCTAATTGCAGAATGAATCTGCCAGTATTCTACCAGTGCTCTAGTTATACTGTAGAATCATGTTGACCAACTAGTGTTTGACTCCTGTGTGTGTTCTCCAGGGGGTGACAGCCACAGCAGCTCTGCCAGAGTCAGGGGCCTCCCTTGCCCTGAGGGCCCTGGGCTGGGGCTCCCTCTACGCTTGGTGTGGTGTGGGCCTGCTTAGTTTTGCCATTTGGAAGGCCATGGGAGTCCACAGTGTATGTATTAACCACAACATACCATATTGTGTTGCTTTTGTAGTTTGGGTTTGTAGAAGCCTAGAGAGGATCTTTAAGTGACCACAACCCTAACCAATATTAGCAATGGTAATGTCTCTTGTATCTAGCATAGGGAGAATGTGTGATGATTTAGTTTATTGGCAATGGGGCTAACGTTATTTCATATAACATATGTATATTTCTTAACTGATATCAGTTAAATGAATTATCAATTGATTTAAGAGAGATTTAAACCAGGGGTACAGTGTTTGGCAGTAGACTCGATAGTACACATGCTTACCCACTGAGCCTCAGTGTTCATATATTGTTTTATTATTGTTGCTTGCTTTTTTTCCACAGGTACACTTGCACTTATAGCAGTTCATGTTGTTTAATTGTAACTTGTTTAACTACATGCTCTTATGGTTCTTCCCTTTGGCACTTATTTTGGTTGTTCACAATGTGTGCTTCATGTTTTGGCTACTCGCAATGTTTTGTGGCTATCTCGTTGTTATGATCAGTGACCTATGCACTTTGTAAAGCTCTCTCTTGGAAGTCGCTTTGCATAAAAGCATCTGCTAAATGAATAAATGTAAATGTTCCTGCAAAGTTACTTTTTGTTTCTGCCAATGCCAAGTTATAAAACAGAATACTGTCTTCTAATCAAACTTACAAAACAAGTGAATGTTTGCTGAAGGATTTCTAAGAACTCGTTCACGAAATACAGTGTCGATAAGTAGACTTTTCTTTAATAGACTCATTATTTCTGCAACACGGTTAAATATTAAACAGAAATGTACAGCTTATCGTCTATTAGTGGTGGGAATGTTTTGGTACCTTTCGATTCTTGGGGTCTCCATTCGCTTAAAAATCGATTCACGATTTGTTCAATTTTTTATAAAAAAAAAGAAGAAAAACGATTTTTGAAATTTTGGAATTGCTAGAAGACTAAATCGCGATTCATGTGAATCTATTTTTTCCCCCGCCCCTACTAACTAATAATGAATACCACTACATTTCCCAACCATGTCTTATGTCCCAGTTAGATATTGTCAAGTGTGTTTCAATTGTAAGATGATCATACAGTGAATACAATGTAATTTTCATTTTGGCAGTTAACAGAGTTCAGGCAAACGATGCAGTCGATCTTCCCAGCGATCCCTAAGAATGAGACAGAACAAGCTAACGCAGAACCTGTGGACTGGGATTCCATCTTCCAGTCCAAATGAAGGGGATTATCTGCCTCACCAGTGGTTAAAGCAGACTTCATTAAAAAGACACTCTGTGACTCGAGACTATAATGAAGGACGTGAGGGAGAGGAAAAAGAACTTCTGGGGAGCACTTTGTTCCCCTTGTCGTCACCCAGGGAGACCTGTGATGGACAGCTGCTTAAGGTTGTCTGTACATCTTAAACCCTCCTCTCCTGTGATGTTCATGTCGGGCATCAGTTCCTAAGGGGGCAGGTTTTCATCAACTCAGAGCTTTGACTGGAAGGCCCCTGAAGTCAAGTCTCAAGCATTACTAATGGTTTTGGGCTTCCTAAGCTCACCGTCTCATAGCACAATGCCACCTTGATTTGTCATTTGTGACAGGTGCTGGTTGGTTTTTATCACAGATAAACCTGTAGATGGATGTATTGTGCTTGTAAGGCCAGAAATTCAGAAACTCTGAAGAAATTACCTTCTTCAGAGTTACTGCTGAATCAACTATTGTCAAAGCCATCTATTTATTCTCTGTTTTTGCTATTCTCATGTTCATCAAAGAGCAGACTGAACCATCTTGAACTGTACTGGTTAGTCGTATAACGAGGTGGATAAAAATACTGGTGTCTGCGTCAGTGCCAATGCGCTTGTGACTGCCCCTGATGTTTTGGTACACATTTAGTCTGCATAATCAAGTTTGGCGCGCTGTGTCATATTAGCTGAACTCCAGAAGTCATACACACAGACTCTCTGGGAGGAAAACATATTTCAGTCTGAACTTTGAGTCCTAAAAATACATCAAAATGGTCCCACTGCGCTGATGTTTTCTCTCACAAGTCAAATAAAGAGTCGATAGCATCCGTCACAGTGCTCAACCAGATTTCATTTACATTTATTTTTAACATGTGGAACATATAGTATAAAGATTTCATATTGAATAAACAATGTTTATCAAATGAAAGGGGAGGAGACCTGTAAGTAAGAGACCTTTACATTTGTTAAACTGTTTTGTGTCACACGTCATTTTCAACAACATTATTCTGGAATACAGTTCTGCCCATCTTGTTCTGCAAACTGTACAATCTAAATACATTAGTTTTTCAGACATGATTAATCAAAGCAGAGGCCATCGGAAGGTCCCTAACAGACCTAAATAACAGACCATTAAGAGACCATTTTAAATACATCAAGTGACCGAAACCCCATTTTAAGAGAGCAACTAAACTTGAAATGAGCAAGTATGATAGTTAGCATGACCGCTATAGTAAAGAGCTTCACTACCATCACTAATTCAGACCACAGTTTCTGGAGAAGAAACCAAACGAGGCTGTCGAATGTACAACTTCTATATACAGTTGGGCCCACAGATGAGAACCTCTCAGAGGAAACGGAAGGCTTGCAGTACTGTTCGTTCAAAGTTGTGTCTACCTGGCAGTTGCTATGGTTACAGACGGAGCCAAGCGAAAAGGATGAGTCCCTCCTTCACTCACACTGGTATGGTTCTACAATACTGATGGTCAAATTGTCTGTGGTCAAGTCATTCACATTTGATAATCTACCCCCCACTCCCAAACCAGCCAACTAAATCCTATTGCACAACAGGTCTTTTTTTATTCATTTTTTTCTTCTCCAGAACAAGATACATGTACTGTAAATTCTGAGTTTTAAGAGTCAGTGTTTTATCTTAACACATGGCAAGAGGTCTATCTACAACATGTCTCACATTTTAAATAAATCTGCCCCCCCTCTTTCCTGCCCCCAAATAAAACAACCAAACAAAACAATCCCACAGAAAACACATAGTTACAAGACAGAAGACCAAGAGGCCCCAAACTGTTGTTCTTTATTGTTGGATGTCAACTTTGGCTGAAACAAATAAACCCTCCCCCAAATTAAAAGAATAGAAAAATTAAAAATACCAGGTATTAAATATTTGTATTAAAATTACTTAAAAATCCCCAAAAGAAACTTGTGGATGGAGCAGAGCTGTATATACTCTATATATATTCATTTGTATGAAAAACTTTTTGTATGTTATTTTATTTAAATAAAAATATAATAGCGCCTAGTTCATTGTTGTTCACTGTTCACTGGTGGCCGGGTTGTCCCCTTTCAGACCAGGCCGACCCCCTTGTGCCTGTGTGTGTGTCACGAGCGACCGATCTTAAACAGTACTTCACACATGATGGCCGCTACAGAGGAGTTCAGCACTGAGGACAGGGAGATGTCCAGCAGCCGGCTCTCGTAGAGCACAAACTCGGGCCGGTTCTCCTCCACCTTGGCCAGGGCGAGCAGAGCCTTGGCTGCGCGGCACATCATGTTGATGCTGGGGGGCTCGGGGTGGGGGGCGGTTGGGTGCAGCAGGCTGTGGGGGCTCTGCTGGTACTGGGCCATGGTTACGCTGTCCTCCAGGAAGCCGATCAGCGTTCCCACGCTGCCCTTCTGCAGGGCGATGGCGCGCGCCGCTGTGGGGTCTCCCTGCGCCAGGTTGGAGAGGACGGCCACCGCCATCTCCCGGCAGACTTGGCTTTTCCTCTCGCCCACGTGGCGCACCAGCGTGGCGTACAGCTTCTCCTGCCGGCTGAAGGGCGGCGTGGCCAGCAGCAGGTCCACGTTGGCGTCCTGGATGCTCAGCTTGCACAGGCACTCCAGCACCAGCCGCTGGGGGGTGAGCGAGGAGAAGCCCCCCGCTGTGGTGAAGGGGTCCTGGGCCTCGGCCGAGGGACACACCATCCAGTGCAGCAGGCCGTCCAGGATGGGCAGGCAGATGCTCTCTGGGTACAGCGACAGGTCCAGCTGGCCTGAGATGTTGGCCAGGGTGACCAGGGTGTTCTCCCTGAGCGCCGACAGGCAGTCCCACCACCACTCGTCCTTGCTGCAGGCCCGGCCCTGCTCTTCCTCCCGCTGGTAGCTGGGGGGCGCCCGTCTCCTGTCGGGGTGGAGGTGGTGCAGCAGGACCAGGCGTCCCAGGACCAGCACCAGCCCCGGGTGGCGGGACATCTCGGCGTCGTTGCCCGGGACGAAGGACAGGCTGCGGACGATGTTGGACACGCAGACGCAGCGCTTGGCCAGCGCGTCCTGCCACGGCTCGGCGACGGAGAGCGGCGCCTCGTCCCAGCAGCGCGGCTCGTCCTCCAGCAGGGGGAGGAGGCTCCGGCTCGGCCCGCCGCTGCAGGGGAAGGGCTCGGCCTTGCCCTCCGACAGGAAGCCGGCGCTGGGCACGTCGTCCGCGGGGGCCGACACGCTCTTCCCGACGCTCGCCGCCTCGGAGTCCGAGTCGTCTCTCTTCTCCTCCTCCTCGTCTCTGTTCTCCTCAGTCTCCGTCTCTCCTTCCTCGTGGGTCCACGCCTCCTCCTCCCTCACCAGGGGCTTGTGGAGGCGAGGCCCCCCGGTGCGTCTCTCAAAGTGGGTCTGGATGTGTGCCGTGGAGTCGCCCCCTCCAGCCTTCCAGTGCAGCAGGCCGCTGGTGAAGCCCCTGGGCAGGCTGAGCCCAGCCGAGCACTCCTCCACCGAGTCCTCCTCCTTGTCCTTCTCCTCCAGCTTGAGGGGCAGCTTGTCGTACTTACTGGCCTGCTTGGGTCTGGGCTCAGGGGGCTCTTGTTGCTGGACGGGCTCAGCCTGGTTTGTGGGCGTCCCCTCCTCCATCTCCTCCTCTTTCACCGTGACCACCACAGGCTGCTGCTCCTCCTTCCTCTCCTCCAGGCCCGCCCCCTCCGTGCCTCCATTGGACGTAGGTCTCTCTGTCCCCGCCTCGGAATTGCTTTCTCTCTGCTGCTCCTCCTCCGATTGGCTGTCTGGCTCCTGAACGGCAGGAGGCTCCTCCTCCATGTCCTCTAGGGCATCAGTGATTGGTCCCAGCAGTGTCTTCTGACCCTCTGTGCCTACCTCGTATTCCTCCAGGATCCCGAAGATCTCCATCAGGCATCGGCGGAAATACTCCACCACCAGCTCCAGGAAGCCAGGCATCTGGGGAAGGACAACTGACGTCAAACACCACTCCTCTCTCGCATTTCACCTCAATACATACACGGGTAAATAGGTGGGGAAGAACATTCCTCTCATGAGAGAATGACTATAGACAACATGTATTCATGAAATGTTGAGTACTAGTGGATATTTGATGGGTCCTCATGGCAGGAGCAGTGTGACTGTAAGGTTGTGGTCAGGGAAGCGGTGTGACCAGGGCGTGAGCGGCAGGGCGTGAGCGGCAGGGCGTGAGCGGCAGGGCGTGAGCGAAAGGGCAGGGCGTGAGCGGCAGGGCGTGAGCGGCAGGGCGTGAGCGGCAGGGCAGGGCGTGAGCGGCAGGGCGTGAGCGGCGGTCTGACCTGTGTGAGGCTGAAGGAGGACACTGTGTTGTCGTCGTACAGCAGGATGTTGATGGTGTCCAGGGCCCACGTGCTCTCAGCCAGCAGCCCCGACTTCAGCGACATCATCACACGCCACGCCTCCGGGGTCCCTGGTGGGGGGTACGGAGGTCATAGGTCACAGAGGTCAGGGAGATAAGACTTTGATTCTGGTCTTTTGTCAGTTTTAGTTTGGATTTTCTGGAGTTATTGTTCCTGCCTCACACAGTGTAACCCATGTGTTGTTCCTATATGTGCAAACCCAACCCACCTGACAGTCCGGGTAAACTAAAGCCTGATCGTATGTCAGCCCAGGGGCTGGATCCTACCTGTGTCCTTGGAGGTGATCCTGCGTCTGGGTTTCAGCTGGGGCTGGGTGGCCTCCACGGAGCCAGACGGGTAGTTGATCTCCCTGTGGATGGGTGGCATGGCCTGGCCTGGCAGCCCTCCGCTGTGAGAGCCTGGCATGGCCCCGGGCATCCCTACCTTCTTCATGGAGGCCAGGTAGTGGCTGCTGTTGGGGGACAGGGAGCCGCCCATGGGCCGGGGGTAAGAGGAGGGGCTGGGCGCTCTGGAGATGTGGTTGGACATGGCAGGGTTGGACTGGTACGAGGAGGAGGGCTGTCGGGGGGGCATGGAGGAGGAGGAGGTGGAGGAGTGGGGTGGGTAAGGGGGCTGGCGCTGGCCCGGGTGGTTGGTCCACTGGCCGTCTGGGGGGCCCCTGCCCTCCGGATCCTCCCCCCGACCCATGCCAGGGTACGGGGGCCCCTGGGGCTGCCGGCCAGGGTAGGGGTAGCCCATGTCTGTCCTGGGCCACTCTCCAGAGGCTCCAGAGGAGGATGGGGGGGGTCCCCCGCTCATCATGCCATGCTGGGGGGGTCCCTGGGCCCCAGGTGGCATCCTCTCCCTGGGGTAGGGGTAGGGGTACTGGCCCTGCATGGGCCTTCGCTCGGGCCCCATGTAGCCCCCCCCGTACTGGGCATACACGTCGCCCTGCTGGCCCCCGTACTGCATCCCGTAGGCCTCGCTCTCGTGGCGTTTGGCCGGGGGACCGTACATCCCCTCAACCGCCCTCTTGTACCCCTGAAAAGTCAAACGACACGTCATAAACAAACAGTCGCCATCACTTCTCAAAAGACGGCACAGTCGACCTATAGTCTTGTCAAGCACTGAACACTGTCTTCACTTGTATACATTCTACTACTAACTGTAGCTATTTCTACCCCCCAAAAACATGAATCGAGCGTCCTGGTTATGCATATGGCTGAAGTCAAGTATCTGTGGTGGCGCGCCCTCTAGAGGCAGGGAGCTGACCTGCTGCTGAGGGTACATGCCGGGCTGGTGGGAGACGTAGGGGCCGTGAGGATACTGCTGTCCATAACCCTCGTGCCCAGGCCTGTGGAGGAAAACACGCATGCAAAACGCTCAGGAACGGACCGCAACCATGTGGTATGTCATCTCTGTATGTCATGCTCACACACACATGATCTGCTCCCTCCATCTTACACATTGGCCATTATTCACACACGGATACACACACTCACCTCTGGTGAGGGAATCTGTTACCAGGATACATGCTGGGGTCGTTGCTGGAAGGCCCCATGTTGTTCTGACCCCCAGGGGGCACCATACCCCCCTCTGGCCCCATCACATGGTCTGGTCTGTTGGGTTAGAGGCAGAACATGAGCAATACGCCATATGAGATGTCTTCATCTCAAGCGTGGCGTGAGGGAGAGACTGCCCACCTCCTGTCGTAGCCGGGCCCGTAGGGGTACTGGGGGCGCGGGCCCATTCCCATCCCTGGCATGGCTCCAGAGGGCGGGCCACGGGGGTACATGTCTTGCATGGCACCGGTGGGCATGGCACCTGGACCATAGGACTCACTGCCACCTGGTACTGGAGGAGGAAGGGGAGATGGGGGGGGGGGGGGGGGGTTAGAGGGAGAGAAGAGCGAGGGAGAAAAAGCGCATATTTACATTATGAAGTTGGTAGGGATGTGGCACATTATTCTCAACACCAGAGGGCAGCGTAGTCTTAAAGAGAACTGACAGACTCCCAAAGAGAGAGATATTCCAGGGCCGCTACCAGGCATCAAGGACAAGTAGATGTTTACATTCAGACTGCTGGAACACTGAGCTGCACTCCTAACCCTAGAACATTACACTCCTAACCCTAGAACATTACACTCCTAACCCTAGAACATTACACTCCTAACCCTAGAACATTACACTCCTAACCCTATAACATTACACTCCTAACCCTATAACATTACACTCCTAACCCTATAACATTACACTCCTAACCCTATAACATTACACTCCTAACCCTATAACATTACACTCCTAACCCTATAACATTACACTCCTAACCCTATAACATTACACTCCTAACCCTATAACATTACACTCCTAACCCTATAACATTACACTCCTAACCCTATAACATTACACTCCTAACCCTATAACATTACACTCCTAACCCTAGAACATTACACTCCTAACCCTAGAACATTACACTTGCCCTCATTTTACTACCCTTAAGCGCAGCTCACTGCAGGTCTGGTAACAGAAGCTGTCCAGCCACTCCATCTCACCATCTCAGTGTTCGATGCATCTTAAGTGTTTGAGTACAGAGCGTGCATGAGCCCTCACCTTTCCTGGGGCCCACATAGGGGTCCTTGTTGCTGTCGTACTGCATCCTCATTGAGGGCTCTGCAGTACCTCCTCCCTGCTGGTAGGAGGCGGCGGGGGGCAGGGGCCCACGCCTGTGGAACGCTGGGTCACTGCCCTCTGAGAACGGGTCCTGAACGCTGATCCCAACACTGTTCCTGAGAGACACGAGCAATGGTTACAAACAGCCCGCACACACAACACACACACACACACACACGACAGGAGCGCTCCCCTACCTGCCGCTGGACTGCAGGCTTATCTGGCTGTGGGGGGTGGAGGCCGGGGTGGGGGGCTTCAGGTCCACCGGCATCTCTGTCATGGAGCTGCTTCCTGTAGACTGGGGGGTGTGGGGGCCCTGCAGAGAGCCAGAGTTGGCTGGGGGAGGGGAGGAAGGGGAGACAGTGTGAGATTAAGTGAAAGGAAGGAGGGAAAGAGGCCTCAAAATTTACATTTCAAGTGATTTAGAAGGGAGATGTGTACTTTGATATATTACATCTTGGCAGGAGGAGGGCAATTCATGCCAGCCACAATTTATAACCTCTTCTTATTCTCAGCAAAATACATTTTGTTCCATAAATCTAGATTTAATGAAAAGCGATGAACTGCAATAATAAATGAAATTAGCCTCATCAAAATATGCACTGGACTGAGGAATTCTGGCAGAGAGAGAGAGAGAGAGAGAGCGAGTGAAAGACAGAAAGACAGAGAGACTGGGTACTCTCATGAGGACTTCTGCTTGATCTTCTGCCAGCCTCCACTGTTTGAACTCCAAAAGTAAACAATACAGCCGCTCTCTCTCTCTCTCTCTCTCTCTCTCTCTCTCTCTCTCTCTCTCTCTCTCTCCCCTCTCTCTCCCCTCTCTCTCCCCTCTCTCTCTCCCCTCTCTCTCCCCTCTCTCTCTCCCCTCTCTCTCCCCTCTCTCTCCCCTCTCTCTCCCCTCTCTCTCTGTCTCTGCGTGTGATCTCATGTGACCCTCCCTCCCATACTCAGGCAGAGAAAGAGGAAAAAAAAAACTGCTGCCTCACTGGTCTGTCTGCGGGAAAGTAGGTCAGACTGAGGTCACTTTTGTTTATATCCTACACTCCTCCCCTATTAATCTTCTCTGGGGAATCCCCCCCCCCCCTGCTGCTTGACAGCTCTCTTCTCTCTGACATCACCAGCGCACACCCCGGGGGGGGTAGGGGGGATCCTGCTGCTGGCCGCTTGACAGCTCTCCCCTTTCACTCCCCCCTCCCCCCACCTTCTCCATTTCTACAGCTTTATTCCCCCCCCCCCACCCCCCCCCCCCCCCCCCTCTCCTCCAGTGTGACACAATCACCTGTCAGATATAAATAGGCCCGCACGCCCGCAGGGGCGAACAGAGAGCGTGGTGAGACGGGGGGATGCTGGTGGGGGGAGGGGGGCCATTCAGAGAAAGCATCAGACTGAGGTATAGAGTTCATCTCTTGTACAGAATATGAATAGAAACGATATAGGAATATATATATATCATGTACAATAAACTATATACACGATTTTTACACAAGCAGAACTACCTTGGGACACATTGCGTTTAAGAACATTCAACCCACAAACAAAGATCTGAAATAGCTATAACAGAAGAAACTAACTTTCAGTGGGAAGGACTCTTGCCAGGATCATCCAGGCCCCTGACTGACACACACCCCAGGCCCAGAGCAGGTGTCTACTCACCGGGGGAGGGCGGCTGTATCCTGGCCTGGTGGGTCTGGTTCTTCTTGTCTCCAGTGGCCAGGATCTCTGGAGGGGGCTCCTCCCCTCGCTCCACCTTGCACTCGTAGGCGAACAGGTACTGGATGTACTGCTTCTTCAGAGAGCTGGCCGAGCTGCTGGACGTGCCCACGCTCAGGTGGGTGGACAGCTCGCGCCACTTCTTGTTCTTGTTGACCTGCGGCAAACAAGATGGCCGACGTGAGGATGTCATTCTTCAAATGATTAGGTTCTTCACCGGATATCGTCTGATATTTGGGTATTTCCTTAAGTTTTCTCCAAAACTACATACTACCTCGGTTCTGGCCGTTTGGAAAACCATGTCATAATTCTTCTATATGGAAACCCTACAAAAATATTTATCTTGCTTCCTGGAGAAACCTTACAATGCTTCAGCTTTTATCTGGCAAACCAGCATCTGTCACCTACCATGGCCAACCCTCCAATCTCCCGCACACACAGGTAGAGGCGGCACAAGTCCAGGGGCTTCTTGCCCACGGCGGGCAGGTTTGGCACAGGGGTGCCCCTCTCCTCCATGAAGGCCAGGTAGCGGTCCACCCACATCCTCCTCTCAGGCTCACCGCCCATCTCGTACAGCCGCGTGATCTTCTCATTGGTCATGGTGGCAGGGCTGGGCTTCTGTGGGGGCGGGGCATAGGAGGGGGGGAGACAGGGAAGGGTCGGAAAGGCTGTTCGCTATAGGTGAGCGTGTTATAGATACAGCCATGATGAATGGATAACAAACAAGGGAACACAAAGACAACTGACACCCCACCACAGGTCAAAGAGGCTTGCATGCCATTCAAGCCCTTTTGAATCGTAGGTGTTCTCCTTCAGAACTGAGCAGCAGGAGGTGAGAACACTCTAGAACACGGCTCATATTCCCATCACATGCTAAACATGACTGATGACTTTCTCATTAACACAGTGAGGGTTGTCACATTCAAGGTTACTGTGCCCCGGCACCAGCACGGTGGGTAGGGAGAGAGATGAGTCATAGCAGGTGGTCATTGAAACGGGTGCGCCTTTATCCAATATTACACACCCACACACACACGCACTCATGTCTTAATAAGAAAGTCTCTTTCACAAGAACAGCAACATGAAGTCACACGTGAACGAACACACTGACAGCAAAAATATGAACGAAAAAAAAACAAAAAAAAAAAAAAACGCTTAGCTGGTTTTTGAAGAGAAAAGAGAATCTTTGTTTCAATCTTTTAACAAAATGAAAAAAAGAAAAGGAAAGCGAGAGCAGACGGTGCTTGCGGCACTTACGGGACTGGTCGGGTTCTTTGGCCAGGTGGGGCTGCTAATGCTATCGCTGTCCTCCCCGTGAAGAGAGGACAGGCTAGCAGGCCTGGGGGACAGGGGGGAGAGGGTGGGGGGCTGGGACATACACACAGAGCTGTAGCTGTCCTGTGGCGGAGAACAGGGGGACAAAAGAAAACACGCACACACGCA
The DNA here is from genome assembly GCF_963692335.1 of Osmerus eperlanus. Classification (NCBI taxonomy): domain Eukaryota; kingdom Metazoa; phylum Chordata; class Actinopteri; order Osmeriformes; family Osmeridae; genus Osmerus; species Osmerus eperlanus. Next base: position 7,131,384 of record NC_085025.1, read on the forward strand.
AACAAGCATACCGCACGCACACACACACACACACACACACACAACAGGGCCCATGTGATGAGAGATGGCAGGGGAATGTCAGTCTGTCGGTCAGTCAGGCTGTGCCATTTGACCCACGCACCATCCAAGCAGCGAAACCTGCCCTACGAGATGTCCTGTGAGTGAGCAGCCAGCCATCGTCAGCCAATGCATGCACAAACACCTGTCTGTTTGAATTGAGAACATTTGTTGGCATAGCCCTGTGAATATGCTAGCTCTGGTTCTCTCTTTCTGCTCCCCCCCCCCCCCCCCCCCAACATGTTCAGTACATTCATCCATCAGACCCCCCCCCCCCCCCCCCCGCAGTCAGGACAGCTGAGCGGGGTGGACAGAGGACAGGACATGACAGCCAGGGAGCCGCAGCACAGCAGGCGACAGACAGGACGATGCTCTTCCTGCTCACAGCAGAGACACAAAGCCATGCTAGTACCGCCCCCGCCGTGGCGACGGCAGGCAAAACAAAGCAGGCGAATACATATGGGAGCGTTGTGATGAACAGGCCCGGGTGGAGACACACACAGAGCGCCGGATCTTCTCAGATCCTCTCGGCTCGGCTGACAAGAGACTCCTCAGTTTGTGGTGATCAAGGAGCGCCCATCTCGCTCCAGTAATGAGGTGAGGAGACGAGGACGCGAAACACGCAGAGAAGAAGTTGGGAACTTCCACGACTCCTGTCTGCAAACCAGGGGAGCATGGAACCGCAGAGAACGACTTGAAACAAGGAGGGGGGGGCGATGGGGGAGGAAAGATCTAACGAAACAAAAGATAAGCTCTGACAAGAGAAACAGGAGCTCTTGAGAGAACTGTGAGCAGCGGTAACAAGTTCTTTATTGGTGAGAAATGGGTTATTTTGGTACACCCTTGTCAATTCCAGATCAGTCCAAAGACAGGTGCGCTCACACTCCCAGACTTGTCCGTGAGAGAGTTGTAATGAACGACTTTGTGAAAAGATAAAACAACCGCTACTAAGAAAACATCACAAATTATGTTTTTGAATTGTCTCTCCCCAGTAAGCACAAAAGTGACAATATAAATAAATAAATATACATATGAAAGAAGTAGAGCGAGAGAGAGAGATAGCGAGACAGTGACACAGCCCAGAAATGTTCTTCCCTCTTTGAGAAACGCACACATTTCCAAACACAGCCTCCCCCCTCCCCAGTCTCTGTCAGGGAATGTTACTGTGGCATTAAGGTGAGCTGCTCCAAACGCATGCGCTGCTACAACATGCTCTGAGGGCCACGGACAAAAAACAAGAGGCGTGCACGGGGCCTGAGCTAGCAGGAGCCTCTTGTAGGGGGCCTGAATCAAAGCTGGGGGGGGGGGGGGGGGGGGGGGGGGGCTGTACCTTAGGTTTTGGGGGCTCGGCCACGGGAGCAGCCCCTTCCTTGTTGAGCTCCACCCTCTGCTTGGCCTCTGGGGGACCTCCCGGCCCGTCGCCTGACATCATCATGGGCCCTGTGGAGGGTAAGGTTAGGTTGTGGAGGGTAAGGTTAGGTTGTGGAGGGTAAGGTTAGGTTGTGGAGGGTAAGGTTAGGTTGTGGAGGGTAAGGTTAGGTTGTGGAGGGTAAGGTTAGGTTGTGGAGGGTAAGGTTAGGTTGTGGAGGGTAAGGTTAGGTTGTGGAGGGTAAGGTTAGGTTGTGGAGGGTAAGGTTAGGTTGTGGAGGGTAAGGTTAGGTTGTGGAGGGTAAGGTTAGGTTGTGGAGGGTAAGGTTAGGTTGTGGAGGGTAAGGTTAGGTTGTGGAGGGTAAGGTTAGGTTGTGGAGGGTAAGGTTAGGTTGTGGAGGGTAAGGTTAGGTTGTGGAGGGTAAGGTTAGGTTGTGGAGGGTAAGGTTAGGTTGTGGAGGGTAAGGTTAGGTTGTGGAGGGTAAGGTTAGGTTGTGGAGGGTAAGGTTAGGTTGTGGAGGGTAAGGTTAGGTTGTGGAGGGTAAGGTTAGGTTGTGGAGGGTAAGGTTAGGTTGTGGAGGAGCCGTTTCTGTCAATACTGTTAGTCTCTGACCTCCACCTGAAGCATTTGGTAATAACTAGGGTTTTTACCGTGGATTGTTGATGGAGGTAGTCGTACCTGAGGGTGGGGCGTTGTAGGGGGATCCTTGTGGGGTCATCCTACCAGAATTGTTCCCTGGCTGCTGGCTGTAGGGGGCACCGGGGCCCACCCCGCCCATGGGAGACATACCCGGGTAGCTTCCCTGCCTGAAAACCACAGAGGATCGATGAGTCACAACTGGGAGATCACCCCAGGAGTGTCAACACCTTTTTTTTCTCCCTCGAAAATATTGTTTTGGACACAGTAATGACAGGCAGAAGGAGATGGGTTTTAGTAGGAAGAGGAAGATGAAAAGATGAATTATGCATGTCGTTCATTAGAGGCAGTGCAGCAGCAGCTACTGAATGGCTGGGTGTGTGGGAACAGGAGGGAGGAACACTGAACCAAACACTGAAAAGAGAAACAGCATTTATTCTTTCAATTTGTTTCTTCTGGGATCCTTCCTGCAGAGGCCGTACACCACACAGAGAGAGACAGACAAAGAGATAGAGAGACAGAAAGTGACAGAGGGAGAGAGAGATCCGGAGGGCAGAAACTGATCCCTGACATTCCGACTGTTTCCCACTGTAATGGGTCCATTCAGGAGTAGGCCCGTGAGTGGCTCAGTGATTTGCAGAGTATTAGCCCTTGGGCCATGTAAACACACACACACACACACACACTTCATCTCTTTTTACTTCTCTTTGAGACTAGAGGAATAAAAAATGCACCCCGAACCCCCCCCCAAAGACGCCTAACCACTTAACCATGAGCCTTCCACCTGAATGCAATCATTCATACCCCCGACCCCCCCGCATACCCTAATCACTGAGCCCGATAATGAGCCAATCAGCATTTCCAATTAAATCAATACTAAACTAAGGGAGCTAATGATCCCATCGATGCTGCGGGACAGAGTTTCCTCTGGGCTCTCTGGTAGCGTTCTCTGCCACCGTTCCGCTGCTCGTCATTCCACGTCGCACGCACTCCCTTCCAATACACACACGCAACATATACCTCAGGAACTCAAAACCATCACAAACATACACAACATGGCTGCTTTCATCCATCCAGATGTCACGTTCCTGTGTTCAAGATAAAGAGGTCCCCACAAGGCAGGCAGCCAGGGAGCATGCCCTTCCCCCACCCCTCCAGTCCAGGACTGGGCCCAGGAGAAGCCATGCAGTGACAGAGACACCTCAGAGTCTGCTGTCTGTTAGTTATCACAGCACACTGGGTCTGACTGGGACACCAGCAGCTTTGGTGTTGTACAGGGCAGAGTAGAGTATGGTAGAGTAGAGTATGGTAGAATAGAGTATGATAGAGTAGAGGAGATCAGGGTCTTGTAGAGTAGAGCAGCAACACCAGCTCATCCCAGGGTTAGTGTTGCCAGGCTGTTTCCAGAGGATGGCAGACATACTGCAGCACTGAGACCTACCCGCGCTGCTCAGCCAGCAGCATGGTGGGATGGCCCAGAACACTGCTGACCTGGGGGGGGGGAGGGGGAGGGGGAGGTGAGGCTTGGGGACGGGGGTGAGGTGAGGTTTGGGGATGAGGGTGATGGTGAGGATGAGGTGAGGATTGGGGCTGAGGTGAGGCTTGGGGATGAGGGTGATGGTGAGGATGAGGTGAGGATTGGGGCTGAGGTGAGGCTTGGGGATGAGGGTGATGGTGAGGATGAAGTGAGGATTGGGGCTGAGGTGAGGCTTGGGGATGAGGGTGATGGTGAGGATGAAGTGAGGTTTGGGGATGAGGGTGATGGTGAGGATGAGGGTGAGGTGAGGCTTGGGGATGAGGGTGAGGATTAGGAGATGTCTGGGGATGGGAGTGAGGGTGAGGTGAACTTTTGGGATGGGGGTGAGGTGAAGTTTGGGGATGGAGATGAGGAAGAGGTGAGGTTTGGGGATGAAGGTGATGGTGAGGTGAGATTTGGGGACGAGGGTGAGGAAGAGGTGAGCTTTGATGATGGGCGTGAGGATGAGGGGAGGGTTGAAGGTGGGAGTGAGGATGAGGTGAGGGTTGAGGGTGGGAGTGAGGATGAGGTGAGGGTTGGGGGTGGGAGTGAGGATGAGGTGAGGGTTGGGGGTGGGAGTAAGGATGAGTTGAGGGTTGGGGGTGAGGATGAGGGGAGTGCTGGGGATGGGGGTGAAGATGAGGTGAAGTCTGGGGACGGGAGTGAGGATGAGGTGAGGTTTGGGGGTGAGGATGAGGGGAGGTCTGGGGATGGGGGTGAGGATGAGGTGGGGTTTGGGGGTGAGGATGAGGGGAGGTCTGGGGATGGGGGTGAGGTGAGGTTTGGGGGTGAGGATGGGGTGAGGTTTGGGGATGGGGGTGAGGTGAGGTCTGGGGATGGGGGTGAGGATGGGGATGGGAAGGGTGAGGAGAAGGAGAGAGAGGAGGGCGCGGCCCAGGCCAGGACGGCCCATGGAAGGCGGGGGAGCGCGCGTAGGGAGGCCTGGAAGGACGGATGGAGAAAACATCCTCTTTGGTATTTCTCCACACCCACATTGAGATGAGGAAACATACATTTGGCTTATTAAAGTGTGGGTCACGTGTGACAAACTGCTGGGAAAATAGATGTGGTGCACAGCAGAATAACAATATATGTGAGGTAGGTATCACAGTGAGTGAGGCTTGTTGAGAATGTAAGAGACCCAGAGCCCCATCTGGACTCACCTTCCCTGGGCAGAGTTGGCCGCCTGCATGGCGTTGGGGCCCGCCTCGTGCGGCTTGCGGCTGGCGTTGGGCGCAGGTGGTCCCATGCCCTGACCGGCGGGCTGCGGCATACTGGGGGAGGTGGGGGCCATGGTGTTGGTGCCCCCTGGGTATGGGCGTCCACCGGGCCCCGGCCCCAGGCCTCGCCCGGCAGGCATAGACCCGCAAGGCTGCCCGGGACCCTGGCCGTGCATGGGGCTGCTGGCGTTCATGCCTAGGCTGTTGCCCATGCCAGGGCCAGGCCCACTGTAGCTGGCACTGGGAGCCCCTCCGTAGTTAGGGGGCCTGGGGTAGTTACCTGGAGACAGAAAGATGGGAATTTTCTAAGCAACCACTTGAAAGAGGCATTGCTCTGTATGCATGGTTGGCTTTGCAAAACTTCTTCTAGAGAGAGAGGTGGTATGAGTCAGAGCCATTGATGTCGCTGTTTCTTCAAGACCAACCATACCAGCACCACACAGGACTAAGAAGTTGTCTAGTCAGGAGAAGTACCGAAGCCTGCTAGGGCTTCACAGGCAGACAAATCACAAAGTCAGGATTCAGGAATAGAAGGGACGTTTTTCCCCTCCTAGCTCTCATCGCGTCTCCAGAGGATGTGTTGTGTAACAGGAACTACAGCAGCTCTGCCAACCACCACTTTATGCACAATTAGGACTGCGATTCCCAGCCTGCCTTGTTCCAGCTGCTGTGTGTGAGATGTGAACAGCGAGGAGCACTGCGTCATGTTACACCACCCCTCCCTCGGGGGAGTCCTCCTTCCCCGGCACTCTCTGTTCCTCCTCCCTCACAGAAGAGCCTATTTCACAAGAAGGAAGGGGGGAACACACTTCTGATGTGGGAAAAAGAGCTCCAATAATACATGAACCGGTTGTGAGAGGGAGGTGTGTGACTGTGTGTGTGTGTGTGGGGGGGGGCTCTATTCCCCAACAAAGATGGACAGAAGGAGAGAGAGAGAGAGGTTTTCTTCTGGAGAACGGCCAATTATATGGAAATTCCCTGGCACTCGCAGGCCCACTGTGAAGTTCTGACCCGTAGCTGGGATAATCCCAGAATTCCCCTGGAGCGCAGTTTGCAACATGGATATGACACACAGCCCCCTCCCCAGTCCTCCACTCCAAGCCAGGCTCTCTGCAGACTTATTACAAAAGTCGGCTGCCCCCTCACTGGTAAAGCCGGCCTCCATCACGCCGTTAAGACACGGTATGGGCCTCTGACGCCGACAGCAGAGCGGCACGACTGCTCTGAAGAATACCAGTGTTGAGACAACAGACATCAAACCTTCCCTAATGACTCAGTACAGCCAGCCCCATTCATCCGAGCCAGGCGAGGCCATGACCAGAAGGTTCTGCTCCGGAGCGAGCAGCCGGCTAGTACGATAATATGGCCGGGCTCCAACACACACACACATTCTCCTCAGCCTCACGAAAAAGTACAAGCTCCAATCAACCCCCATCACATTTTCCACACGTCCTTCTCCAGCGGCTGTCCACCTTGTGTGGCACAGGGATGCCCCATGTGCCAGGCCTCGGGGCCTGTACCGGGGCAGCGGGGCGGATTGTTCAGCTTGGTGGAATGAGGAGGGGCAGACGACGCTAGGAAAACACACAACACGCGGAGCGCAGCCTAGCATTCATCATACGGCCACACCAGATCACACAAGACGGATTACCATAACGATCCGATGTGTGTGTGTGTGTGCGTGTGTGTGTGTGAGAGCCTCTCTTCATGTGAATGCACACACGCAGGCGCGTGCATGAGCGGGCGCGCACCCACCCGCGCGCCGCACACAGGGTTGGTTCTCATCCTCAGCTGAAACAACACCAGAGATTGATGAATTGAGCACGCCAAGCTTTCATCTTGTCAGCTGAAAGGGGGGGGGGGCTGGTGCGCAGCACGACGTCCGCAGCTCTCGCTCTGCGCGAGACAACTCAACCCCAGAGAAAGTCTGGGCCAACCCTCTGACAACAAACACACTTTGAAAAATGACGCTGAAGACGCTGGCACTGAGCTGGTTGATCTATCAAGGCCCAGACGGTGGTTGTGTTTATGTGTGTGTGTGTGTGTGTGTACCTGGGGGGCCGTACTGCCCAGACTGAGGGCCATAGGTAGGGGCCCCCTGCTGGTAGGAGCCATGGTGCATTGACCCCCCAGGAGGAGGGTGAGGAGACATGGGGGGGCCAGACTGCTGGGTTCCAAACTGGGGGCCCGGGGCATTCCTCTGCAGGGCAGGTGGGAACCCTGGAGGAGACACACACACACACACACGTCTCAGTTTCTAGAAAGTGTGAGAGACATTGAGTATGTCTCTGATCATACTTGTAGCAAGTCAGTTGAACTGAAGAAAAACAACTTGATGAACTACAGCAATTACAGTTAGCACAGGCATTTAAAATAGGCAGAGTGCCCTCCAGAACTTCTCATGTTAGCCAAAGAAAAGGGTCTGAAAAGAGTCTTAAATGGAAGCATTACATTTCTCATGCTTAAACAACATTTCCCTCTACCCACAAAATAGATTTTTTTTTTAGGATGAATCTCTTCTTTGTTAATACTGTAAGTGTGAAGGTCAAAAGGAACAAACAGCTGCTCAGATTTCTTTTAGGATTTTGATGGCTACCAGTGATGACGGCCGATACGGTAAATGGGAACTATGATCCCCTTTTATTCTCAAAGAGAGAGAGAGGCTTGTGTGGATGACCCAAGAGGTGCTTTGTTTTGGATTATTGGTCACACCTACGTCACCGAAGAGCGCTGGAGAACAGGGTGGTTGGCCCGCCATAGAAAACAGTGTGACTGGGCTTGGGATGAGGTCACCGGCTACTGAGGCGCTTACTGGCAGGCCGAGTCAGTCTACTGGCAGGCCTAGTCAGCCAGCCAGACTCAGATAGAGCTCATCTGTGGAGTGCAGAGCTGGGGGTTTGGGCCCTGTGCTGACAGGGGCAGTTTGGCAAAGAGAATGGAGTCTGCCGATTGAAATGATTTTAGAAATCGTTTCAATTCAAATCGGTGGTTTTGTCTGGTACAACAAACACCCAATGCAAACCCGACCAACAACAGAGGGAACACTTAACATGACATTCAAAGTAACAAAGGATTTTTAAATAGCATTTCAACCAGCACCCAACACATGAACCCATTACAAGGCTCTGAGCAGAACTGAGAATCCTCTGACTCACACAGGACCATCAGGAACTGGGTCCGTCATCAGTTTCCTGCTACGTCCAATTAAGAACATGACAGGGCCAGAGAGCATAAAGAGGATTGAGTCTGGACTTCCTAAGTTCTGACTCACGGGTTACTGGCAGTGAAACTAGGATGGTGTGACCGGACAGGGGGGGATGTCATGGAGGGGTGGAGCCTCACCTCTCTCCTGGGACATGGGCGACCGGCTCAGGGTGGAATGGGAGCCCACGTCTGACACGCTCCCGTGGGTCTGCGGCGCCATCTGGCTGCCTGGAGGGACGCAGGACGGAAAGACGTGAGGGGGAACGAATGCTCAAGCACACACAAACACACACGCCAAACACACCACACAAACAGTTAAGAATATCCCCTCCAGCCACACACACAAACAGAGGAAAGAATAATTGTTCCACAGAAAAACAGTGTCCCCCAGTGACAGTCACTTAGCTGTCCTATGGTGTACCCAGCTACAGTAAGTCCCTGTGTGTCTCAGTCTGCTGCTTGTAACGAGCACTTAAAGGGGGCAAGGATGGACAGAGTGTGTGTGTGTCGGGGGGTGGGGTATATGCATGCTGTTCCCGTGGCGATACGGCAGAGATCACAGGTCATCGGTGCTGGTGCTCTAATGGCTGGTCGTTCTATCAGTAGGGGTTAGACTGGGCCTCCTGCAAACCTCGTTATCAACACCAGGAATGGCACAGAGCAAAACCCCCATAGCTTTGGACGCATAGAGACAAAAAATAAAGAAGAAGAAATTCTACCAACTAGCCCTCATGTCAAACACGGAAGGCCAACAATGTGCTGGTCTGTGGGATAGTAATTGTGTTAAAAGTGACTCCAAACTGCTAACATAGTTTAGAAACTATTTTAATGACTGAGGCCTTTGTCTCAGGGCTGTAGTGGAGCTCCTCCCTTGACCCAGCTGCCTCGCTGGAAGGAACAGAACTGTGTCCCCCACTGTGGCCAGCTACTAGACAGACGAGAACACACTGGTCCAGAATGAACCTTCTCATAATGAGAGAAAAGGCCTATTTTGCTCCACCGCTGAAACGGCCATGAGGGGGTAGATCATCTGTGCATGGTGTCCAAGGGTGGACTGTGGAGCCGTCTGAAAAACGACTAAAAAATAGGCTGGTTGAAATCTAGCTAAATCAAACTCCTCTGAAAAACAAGTTGGCTAAAATACAGCAAAATAACACCTTGCTCCTTATTCCATTTGGAGTGAATATGTGTCTGTGTGTGTGTCTGTCTGTGTGTGTGTGTGTCTGTCTGTGTGTGTGTGTGTGTGTCTGTCTGTGTGTGTGTGTGTCTGTGTGTGTCTGTCTGTCTGTCTGTGTGTGTGGCTCCATACCTGGGACACTAGCGGGTGATATGGGTCCGGAGCGTGATTGGCTGGAGCCGACAGGGGAGCCGACCGGGGAGGGGGAGGGGCCGCTGCGTAACCCAGGGAGCCGTGGCGACACGTGGGGCGAGAAGGGCGACTGGGCGGGGTTACTCTGCTCGCCCTGGCTGCTGGTGGAGCCCGAGGCGCTGACGGACGAGCTGACGGCCACCTCCGTCCCTGTGGGGAGGTCGTCGATGGAACCCGACAGGTCCTGGGAGGGGAGGAAGAGAGACAGGGAGGGAGGGTTGAGGTCAGGCCGGGAGACACGGAGGCCAAAGGCCCAAAGAAAGCAGTGATCCAGCCAGAAGAACATTAGCCACCTTGCCAGAAGCAAACATGGACACGTTCCTTTACCAACAGGTAGTTCAACTGTTGGAGAGCTGCCTCATGACCTGACATCTATGCCATTCGCTAGTATGGATGGACATGAGAACGGTGGAAATGGGTTTGGAGTCCAGCAGGGCTTGATTCAGTTGAAGCCAAGCCCAAACCGACAGCAAAATGGAAACTATTCCCCCAGTCAGGCTCTGTAGCGCTGCCTCTCTCTGTCTGTACCACCAGCGCCCGGGCACCCGGAGAGGAACGTGACCGCGGTAACCATTCATCATCTACTTACATGTTGAGAACAAAATGGCACAGAAGCACCTCTCTGGGGGCTTGGGCAAAATTCACAGATTACACCCAGAAGAGAGCAATGGCAACAGCCTTAATTGCCAAATTGCGAGTCTCGCCAACAAGTGTTTCCTGGTGCCAAGGAATGTCTCTCCAACATGGCACGAGACCCAGTCATTTGCCTCTCACAGATTTGCAGTGGAAAATGGAAACTGCTAAGTCTTGGCATGGCCATCTGACCTGCAACCTGTCATTATGACACTTAAGCAGTTACTGAAGTGATTCCAGTGAACAACACACACATGCAATTTGTACTCCCATCACTATTTCACCTAACAGTGTTCCTCCTTTCTCCTCTGAAACCCTTACACAATCTGCAATGTCTGCTTGTTACTCTAAAAACTGTGCATTCATTTCACCCTTTGAAAGGCATTGGAGGGCCACTTAAACCTTTTGCATATTTGCTGAGACTCATGCTGCCTGCATGATTTATGATGATAATTATTTAGATTCGTTAGAGCTCTGCCTTCCTAAATTGATGAATATAATTATTCAGCTTCATTGGTCATTCAGCACCCCCCCCCCCCACCCCCACCTCTACTCGACTCTGCAGTGGAAAAGAGGAAGAGAAATAAACGAGTGCAGAAGGGCTCTCTTTGGGCTGCTCCTTCAGCAGTGCCCCTCTCTCTCCATTATCCCCCTCTCCTCTCCTCCTCACATAACTCCCTCGAGCAGCAGGAGCAGACAGCTTCTGCCTAGCCGCTGCCTAGCTGGTTGGTTGCTTAACTGGCTGGCTGTTTGGCTGGCTGGCTGAATGATCGTGTCGTGCACTCATCCTTCATCATTCCTCCTGACAGAGACCCCCCCTCCCCCCTCCCCCCATCAGCTCGAGCCAATTAAAACACAGAAGAATAATCACGTCGTAATTGGGGAAATAGGCGTTGCACCGTAGCCTTGCATATCAGCCTCCCGCCGCAGCCAATCAGCAGCCGCGCACAGACTGCCCTCCCCCCCTCGCTGTCTGTGTAGCGCCCTTGACTCCATTACAATACAAACACGTACGTCCAGCTGCTAAAGACCTCCGTGATTGGTCGTGGATGATTTCTCCGCCTCAGCAATCCATGAGGTGTACAACAACACACCTTGGAGAGGCGGTCAGCGCTCTGCGCTGTGCGCTCTGTTCGCCAGTGGGAAATCTCTATCAAGCTGACTCTAAAGCAGACAGGAGTACAACCTTTCCCTCTCTACCTCCCTCCCTCCCTCCAACTACGAGTCAGCCTGTGATGTAGCAGGACTGCAGGGAGCAGTGCTTGGTGTAGAGAACATGCACAGCTCTAAACCATGCTAGACACTGAACAACAGGCTCCAGCACAGACAGGAGCACCAGGACGCTGCACACAAGACGTTTGATTGGCTGAGAGAATGCAAGACTCGACAACAAGCCCACAGTTTCCCGTCTTCCCTCGGGTCCGCCATCTCGATCACATTCCCAAACGTTAGATGAACAACCCCCCAAAGTGTTCAGAGAGCCTGGGCCTCTGGGCCCCTGGGCATCCATCTCTCCCCCATCCCCAGTGTGTCTCTCTGGGCCCTCCTGTGCAGCAGTAGGGGACAGCAGGCCTCATCAGACACTGTGATGCGTACTCACGCAGAGGCGTTCACCACAGACAGGGGGAGAAACCTGCCCCCCCCCCCCCCCCCCCCCGTGAAAGCTGACAATCTGAGAGAGCTGGCATCCTGGCAGTTTGATGAGGGGCTTCTAGAGACAGCAGGAACGTGCTCCTCAGCAGATGGATGGAGAGGGGATTAGACAGACCTGAAGAGGCACGACTATGCCGTGATTGGGATGAGGGGCAGGGTTTTCCCATAAGGACACGTCAAGATCAGCAGGATGGCGTATATCCAGTGTTTGGATTCCTTCAACTGAGGATGACACTGAAGACTAACGTGTGTGTGTGTGTGGATGGACTGACAGCTGCCTGAGCTGGGTTCCATATGAGAGGACCAGATTACTATTCCTCCATCTGGCCCCACTGTGATTGATGGAAGCATTTGTTAGCATTGTGTTTGTATGTCAGGTTTGCTGGGGTAGGAAGCTATACTAGAAACCCTGCTTTGAACACAAACCCCACTAGCACTACAAAGCAGAGAGACAGGCAGGGAGAAAGAGCGAAGAAAAATAGCAGACTCAGGCACTGGCATAGAATGGTAATGAGATCCTTTGTGTGTGTGTGTGTGTGTGTGCCTTATTGTTTCTGTGATGAGAACACATGGAAGAGAGGTGAAGGTTCTTCATCAGTTTTCTGCATACTGGAACCTACTAGAATACAAACAGGCAAGCTAGTTCTCAGACACTCGCTCTGGATGAAATACCTCAGCGGAACAGAAGGAAGACCATGCCCAC